>NC_140494.1:43336790-43584290 GCF_964271855.1 Acomys minous | reverse complement strand
ATTATTAACAACACAGTCATTGTAACGTGTTTTGAATGCTGAAAATCGTGAGTCAAGTAAGTTACAACAGTGCCGTATTAGTCATTTACACCTTAGCACCAATGAGCCTTGGCTCTTAGATCAGATGTTGCTAGCAAGAGGAGCTTAGGAGCTGGCTAGTGGGGTCAGGGGTGGAGTCTTCTTGGATCCACAAGAGGAATTGGAAGATGTGGGCATAGCGGGTGGAACACTTTGTGACTTTAAGGTGGTCATAACAGACCATAGGATTTCCTTTTTTTTTTTAATTGCTATTTTTATGAAATTAGATTTATGTGCTCTTCCTCAAATCCATAACACCTATGCTGACTTGCCATCTCTGAGCTTTGGCAGCTCCTGGTGTTGGCAGCTATGGGCTCCGGACCTTCCCAGTTGACCCTTCCAGTCCCGGCAGTCTCAGATATCCTTAGGAGAAGCATTTTGGAACAATCAAAGATGAGTGCTCCCTCGAGCACCACCCAGCCACCTCCGGCCATCCTACTACACAGCCACCTTTAGTACCTTTCGAGGTCCAAGTCCTGCTGCAGAGAGCGGGAGCAGAGGACTGTCCCCTTGGCTCTCCTGTGTGATGTCTGGTGGTCCCTCCGTGAGCACTTTCCATGGAGCTCTCTGCTCACTCTCTTCCTTACCATACTCCCAGGCTGCAGATGCCTTCCTTCCCCATCCCCCACCCCCGCCCCCCATGCCAACAGGCTCAGTTCTCAGATGGCTTTCTTATCAACAGTGTCCCCTCCCAGTGGATAACACTTCATCTTTCATGCCTGGCAGGGACAGCAGACGTCTGGCCACATGAAACATGCAAATGAAAAGACGGTATTGCTAAATGCTCTGGCAAATAAAACCATTTGGAGAGAGGCGAGCTCCAAAGCCTTGAGGGAACATTATTGGGTTCAATCACTGATTAAACAAAAAGCATATTTTTAATACTTAGTTAAAGAGGAACAGGCAAGCACAGCTGTTGCGGTTGCTGCACCCTATCCCATTTTAAAAGTAGACCCAGGAGTCACAAAGAGACCAGATTGTACTTCTTCCCTGGCCTGCTACGTTATGGGGGACTCCTTGGGATGACAAACTCCCTTCGTTGACTGCTTTACCAGCTTCAGGGTTGATGTTTGAGAGAGAGGCGGGGTGGGGTGGGGTGGGGGAGGAGAGTGGGGGGGGTAGGAGGGGGGGGAGTGATGGTAGGAAATTGCAGCTTGGAATCTTGTAGTCCTGCCTCTCTGCCAGCAGCTGCTTGAATAATGATGGGAAAGCATCATCCCTCATGGGCCTTAGTTTTTTGATAGATTAGATAGATAAATGGATAGATAGATGACAGATGATAGGTTGATAAATAGATAGATAGATAGATAGATAGATAGATGATAGATAGATAAATACATAGATAGATGGAGCCCTTATGAATGCAGTCAAGCCCTACCCTAACTGCAGCACATTTCACACACAAAATACCCTTATATACAGAAAAGTCTTGAAAGAATAAATATCAAAATTATTTAGTATGTACGAGTAATAAGATTAAAGTCTGTTTTTATCTTCCTTTGCACAGCTTTGAGGTTTTTTTCCCCAAACCTTATAAAATTACTATGACTGGTCTAATTTTTGATTGTTATTTTAGCACAGTGTCTTCTAAGGAATTTGCTGTATCATAGAGAATCCTCCTTTATTAGTTTGACCTTTGAACCCAGCAGCAGTTAGGATTTGATACATTATTGATGTAACTTGTGAGGTAGGCTGTCATTCATGCCGTCAGTTCTAGAATGTGGGGGTGCATGTTTTTTGTAAAGGGCCAGATAGTCAACATCTGAGGCTTTGTAGGGCACACCCCTCTGTCTCCATCCCTGATCTCCGCTGCTGTGGCACCGACTGGAGAGGAGATGACTTACAAATAAGCATGACTGTGTTCCAATAACACTTTATTTAGGACTGCTGAAATCCAAATGTGGAACTATCGTACCTCACACCAATGGAATGGAACATTCGTAGAAACAGCCTCCCTCAGGCACAGTCACTGTGGTATTTCACTTCTTCAAACACTGCAGTCATTAAATAAATACTTGCAGGAACAGTGAGGGGATGAATGAATGAGCCAACGACAGGGCTCCTAGGAGCTCACTTTGGGAAGTTAACAGATCATTGTATGACCTAGTAGTAACACATCATACAAGGGAGGGTTTACTTACCTCTGTGCTGCCTTCAACCGTTGCTTAGTGCTGTACCATATAATGGAAGCCTTCTACACAGCCCAGCTGGCTACCTCTTCCAAGAAGCCTCCCTGATGGATTTCTACTTGTTAGCTCATGCCTTCCTTTGCATGAGAGGAGAGATGTACTGTTTCTCATACCTTGACCCTTTTCATGAAGCTTCAGGAGTCACCTAGGGCCAGAAGTCATGAGGTGAATGAATTACATTCAAGTCAGATCATCCTTTGTAATCGTGGCATCTAAAAAATATTTATTTTTAATTATGTGGATGTCTGTGTTCTGTATGCGGGTATGTACACATGTGTATAGGTGCTCTGGGAGGCCAGAGGCATTCGCTCCTCTGGAGCTGGAGTTATGGCTGCCTGTAAGACACCTAACACAGACTCTGGAAACCAACATCAGCTGCCCTGGAAGAGCAAGCTGCAAGTATGAGCCATTCCTCACCCCTAACCCCCGATTTTGTTGGCACAGGGCAAAGCTGGAATCTTGGCTACACTTTGAAATCCATTGGGAGGAATGTAAACTGTAGTGAAGCGACACCGGTTGATTCTCCTAAGATCAGGCAGCTACTCGCTAGAGAGAACCCGATCCTCTGGTTCCCAAGGTTCTACCACTCTGCCTGTCTTCTTGTGGGCCAGCCCTGCAGTAGACATGTATGGTCAGCCTGCCTGGACCCCCCTAGGAAGCAGTGATGCCTTCCTGGCTTCTTGTCTTCGCAGAGAAGACACAGGGGCCATCTTTTTGTCTGACGGAAGACCAATGACAGTGAGAACACGTCTTTTGCTAAAGTTGGCAGTTGGCAGGTCTCTTTGGCTATCTTATGATGTGAAGGCTGGCACCAGGAAGACCCAGGTGATGGAAAGAGAAGCACAGGAACCTATTTACACAACAACCAGATTCCTGCTGTGAGCATGCTATAAAAGGAATCAACCCAGACTGAGACAGGAGACTTGCTGCTTCCAGAAGGGAAGGGCCTGGAGAGAAACATGGAATTGCTTACTTCTTGTTACTTATTAGTGCATGAGCATGTAGAAAATAACATTCTGGGCACTTGCTAAGATGGCTGTTGTATTTAGGGGTAGGGAAGCTAAGTGCAGATACAGAGAAAACTCAGTCAGGGGACAAAATGAGACAGAGACACCCCACCACCACCCCAGGAAGAACACTACAGCACACCCGGTGGCTCAGTGGTAAGCGATACTGACGCTAGTCAGAAGAAGGTTAAAACTATTGTGACATATCTTGGCAGGATGGGTGATGATAAAAACACAGGAAGGGAAGAGTGGCAGGGACAGAGTCTCATCTGCTGCAACAGGAAGTCAGAAGATAACGTCTAAAATGATAAAGACTAGAAAGGGCACATTGTTTAGCTATAGGAAAGGAAGTGTGTGTGTGTATGTATGTATGTATGTATGTATGTTTGTATGTATGTATGTATGTATGTACGTATGTATCACTCTGTTACCAAAAGAAAGGGGGAGGAGTTGTGAGTTACAGACAGGCAAAACTACAGAAGTCTTTGTAGTCCTGACAAATGTGACTTAAGCAGAGCATGCGTTCTGTAGGCTGTGATTCTTGAGATTAAACACTTTACGAGGGAACTGAAGCAGCCCACTGCCAGCCTCTGCCCTGAGCCTATTCAGGTCATCTCATCTCCGCCCTGCTCTTCTCATGGACATTCTCCTTCTCCTAAAATCATACCATCAGCCCCCTGCAGAGCTCTCATGTACTGACACCACAGGTGGAGATGCCAGCCTCTCCGCCTGCAGTTGACTGGTGCACACACTGCAGCTCAGCACCACCACAGTGTCTGTGGCTCTCGCTCTGCCTTTTCATACAAGCTTGCATAAGGGGGTAGAGAGGTGGCCCGGTGGGTAAGAGGACTTACTGCTCTTGTAGAAGACCTTGTTTGGTTCCTGGCACCCACACGGCAACTTACCTGAAATCCCAGCTCAGTGGGATCTGGCACCCTCTCTCTGGTTTCTGCTGGCACCAGGCATGCATATGGTATACACAGATGCATGCAGACAAACATGGTGTATAAAGAGACACGCAGGCAAACACTCATACACATCAAATACATTTTTTTACAAAAGGAACCCTATGAAGACTAGAATGTTAGCCAGCCAGCTTTCCTTCAAAAAACTTAGTGAATTCTATTTTTATTGCCCTCTCTCATTCATCCTTCCTCTTCTGATGAAATCTTTCTAAGAAATTTCCATCCAACTTTGATTCCCTTTTTAGATGTATGTGCAACCCGACCCATTGATATAGATAGAGCCTATGGCTTCCACTCTGCCTTCTTTGTTTTTAGATGGAAGATTTGCAGGAGTGGCCAAGCACAGCTCCCATGGTCCTGATTTTTCTGCCTTCCATGGCTTCAATGTGGTTTGCCTCCAAGGATTCATATGCTGGGAGCATGGTCCTCTGTATGGAGGCGCTAGAACCCTGAGGAAAAGGACAGGCAGGTAGTGACTAGATTGCTTGGAGGCTGCCGTCAATTGTGCAGACCCATGGTTACCATGAGGGTATGTCACAAAAGGAGCTCCCAGTTTCACCAGATGAGTGCTGTCACACAGGCTCCTGGTGCTGTGAGGGTCATCCTTCATGAGGCCTCCACTGGAGGCTTGATAGATGAGGCTGTCTTACCTTGGACCTTTAGAGTCCAAAGCCATGAGATAAATAAACCTGTTTTCTTGCTAAACTGCTCAGCCACAGGTATTTTGTAACAACAATGGAAAATGGACTAATATACCTTCTCACCAAGAAATGCAGGCTGGCTACCACTGAATAGTTGGAGGACCTTGGCCAAGACACTTCCATCATCATCATTATTGCTTTTCTAACTGACTGTGTGCTCATAGTATTGGGGGGTTACCACATGTGATGATCTCAAGGAATTAATCTTAATGGATTGTGCTATAAATAAGTCCTGTGTTTTTACATTTTAAAGCCTTCCTTGTTTTCAGTGCCCCCACCCCCAAATTTTAATGGTAGAGCTACAGGAGCGGTTTTAAATTAAAAGCCACAGATGAGGTGGTGAGCTTTGTGGCGTTGTCTTCCATCTTAAGGTTTAAAGCCCTGGCACTTCAGAAATATTTCCTAGGCTGGAGAGGCGACTCACTCAGTGGGCAAAGCACTTGCTGTGCAAATGGAGGGATCTGAGTTTGGATCCCCAGAACCCATGTGTGTCAGTCCCTCATTCCAGTGAGCCTACAAGAAGATGAGGTGATCACTGGAAAGTGGCGGGGCAGCTAGCCTGGTGTCCACGGTGGCAACAGAGAGATGATGTTTTCTCAAACAGTGGAGGACTGATCCCAAGGTTGTCCTCTGCCAACCTCAATTGTAGGAGCACATGTATTCTCTCTCCCTTCCTCCCTCCCCCCCCCCTCTCTCTCTGCTGTACACCAGATTTTTAGCAAGAAAACACTATATCCTCCACCTATGTCACAACAATTGCACAACTACTACCTTCTTATGTGGCTCGTCTGTGATCACTGGGGTTGATTCAAGTTATAGTTTCCTGTACAATAATCACACACCAAAAAAAAAAAAAAATGCTCACATGGGGGCTGGAGAGATGGCTCAGAGGTTAAAAGCACCGTCTGCTCTTCCAAAGGTCCTGAGTTCAATCCCCAGCAACCACAGGGTGGCTCTCAACCATCTGTAATGAGATCTGGTGTCCTCTTCTGGTGTGCAGGTGTACATGCAGGCAGAACACTGTAATAAATGAATAAATCTTTTTTTAAAATTGCACATAAAAATGATCTCCATATTTCCGTAATGGCAACTGATGTGAAGCAAGCATGGACCCGCTTTCGAGTCCATGCCATTGATTGACACTTACCCTTATCCACCTTTCAACATCTCATACTCATCTCTGCAGAGGAATGGGAGATGCCATCCATGAAGACACTCCTTTCAAGGGTCCGTTAAAAGGCCAGTGTCTCTAACCTGCTCGCACACCTGTGATCACGGTTTCAGTCAACTAGGGGCACAGAAGGTGAGAACCCGGCTCCCTCTAGCACATAGACCTTCTCAAACCTGGATGGAGAGAGTTTTGTGACAAAGTGTCACATGATTTTCCCTCTCAAGTGGGCAGCATGAGCACCTACTTGCAGTCACGTCTGTCCCCACCCATTTCAGATTCCAACTTGTAGAATTCAAACTTTGTGCACTCTCTGCATGGGGGACACCGTTGCTCTGGTTTGGACCATCTGTGTTTGCAAGCATAGGAGCTTGGGCAAACAGCCCTCGTCCAGTAGGGTGGGAGAGAGCCCTGGTTACCCCAAGGAAAACATAAAGCAAGGATGAAAGAGCACAGGCTGGCTCATCTTGAGGTAAGGGGCTGGTGGGCCTGTAGAGAGAGGAATGTCACCCTAAAAGGCCAACAGGAAACCAGAGGGGAACTGCCCTAACCACATGGTGCACTTGGCTCTAACTGGGTTGCCTTGAAGCAGAGACTAAGAAAACATTTCAACAGCACTTGAAGAGAAGAATGAATCGAGGTCGGAATAAATGCTAACATGTCCTCTTTCGGAACATCCTTATAGCTGAGTGTGCAATTTTGTTTTGGTTTTTCTTTTCTTTTCTTTTTTTTCTCAAGCAGCTGTTGGTGATCATAAAAATTCACCTTGGGGTTTGTTGTTAACTTTGAAGCTTTTGTTGGCAAAGAGCCCGGCTTGCCAGTAACCCTCAACCCCACCTCCTGCAGTGTCTCCTCCCGCAGCCATCAGAGCCTTCCCAGAGAGGAGCCCCCTGGGCCTGGGCAGCGAAGGAAGTACAATCAGACGCCTTCCTGTTTGAGATCCTTCCTCCCAAAGCCTGTCAGCACAAGGTTCCCACAGCTTGGAAACTGCAGTTTGAGGATCTGAGAGGGGGAACCCTTTTGTGTGTGGCTTATCAGAGGCAGATGGGCAACTTCTGTAATTCTGTGTTTGCAGTCTTAGGGAAGCTGGACACGCACAACATTGCTCCATGTTTACAACTTCTGGGGGTGTCGCAGAGACCTTCCACTCCCCATCGGCAGGCAGGCAGGCCAAGGGGAAAAGGAACTCAAGCGCCCCACCTCCGCCCCCACCCCTGCAACTCGATTTCTCCTCCTCCCTTCTCCTTTCTTCTCCTTTCCTACTCTTCTTTTTTTTTTTCTCCCTCCTCTTTTCTTCTCCCCGCCCCCCTCCTCTTCCTCTCCTCTTTGCTTAGCTTTCCCGGCAACAGTATTTGCTTGCATGGTTCTACTTTAGTCCATCCGGCTGCTTTTATAGAAACCCGCAGGCTTGGATGGCTTAGAAAATTCATTTCCCACTGTTCTGGAAGCTGGAAAAACCCAAGGTCAAGGTGCCAACAGGTCCTGGTGTGCGAATGCTGCTTCCTGGTTCACAGATCGGTGTGTTTGTCATTCTCATTTGACAGGGGTTGGGGTCTGGGGTGCGGTGGAGTTGGGGGTGGAATTGGGGGAAGGTGCATTTTCTACGCATGCGCCTCTTCCTGTGCGTCTTAATCACTACCCGCAGGCCTCACGGGTACCATCTCAGTGATTAGGGCTCAACATACGGCTTTGGGAACGGCATTCAGTAAGTGGCAGATCCTGACACTCCCCTTTAGCTCTTTCCTCCTCTGCTGTCTAGGATTGTGTTCCAAACAACCCTGACATCTCCCCTGAGACAATTACGGAGTAAACAGGGAATGGCGCAGATGCTTGGTAGTTGCCCTTGGCCGTGTGTGTGTGTGTGTGTGTGTGTGTGTGTGTGATACACATGTATGTTTACTACCATGCATGAAGAGGCCAAATGTGGACATCAGGAGTCTTCCCTTCAGAGTCTCTCCCTGAAAGCTCCCTGGTCCAGCTGGGCGGGCTGGCTGGCCACACGCTCCTGGGATCTGTCTGTCTCTAATTCCCTTGCTGGGGTTCCGTGCACGTGCAGCCATGCCCAGCTTTTTACATGGGTTCTGGGGATTCATACCCAAGTCTTCATGCCTGCATAGCAAGCACCCATCCCCGGAACTTCCTCAGAGCAGTGCAGCCTCCATGCAGGCTTCGCTAGCCCAGCAGTACCTCCAGCTTCGTGGGTGGCTTCATCTGGCAGCAATGACAGCTTCTGCTTGAATGTGTTCTTGTGAAAACACAGTGGGGTGACATGAGAGGAGTATGTATCAGTGTCCCAGAAGTACCTAAACAGATTAGGCATAGGTCAGACTAACAACAGACTAGTCGCTGCTATTAGTAACGTGCTCATCATTATTATAAATGTAGTGACCGACTAGGATTCACATTCATAACCAGCACTCAATGCTACTAGTCATCTTTCTATTATAATACAAATGATGTGATGGTTAGCTTTAATTGTGAATTTCATAGATTCTGAAATTTTTGGGGGGGAGCTGGGTCTCTGGGCATGCCTGTGAGGTTACCTTGATTCCATAAATGACTGGGCAGACCCATCCACTGTAGGTAGCACATTCCCTGGACACAGAGGTAGAGAAAGGTAATTGAGGAGCAGCATAAACTCATGACCCTCTGCTTCCCCCAATTTGGAACAAACACAGTGTGACCAGTCACTTCAAGATCCTCTTTGACTTTCTTACAGCGATGGACCATGTGCTTGAATGATAAACCAAAATAAAACCTTTGTCCCTTAAGTTGCTTTTGTCAGTCTATTTTACTAGTGTACTTACATATAAGTACATATGAGCATCAGGAACTACAATGGGTCTGAGATTTTATGCTACCTTTAAGCCAAGTTGGTTGTCATGGTTACATAGATGCTGGTAGAAGACATGATAGGGCTTTTTTACACACTTCAGGAGAGGTTAAGGGTCATGTTCACATCAACTCCTACCAGCCTTGTGGGTGGCATTGTACTGGACTGTGTGCACAGCATCACAGTTATGACACAACTGAGAACCTAGAGTTTAGGAGCTTTCACTTAGAAACCTTTTTTTAAAAGATTTGTTTATTTTATCTTAGGTGTCTGAGTGCTCTGCCTACAAATATGCACAGCACCTGTGTGCAGGGTGCCCTCAGAGGTCAGAAGAAGGTTGTGAGTCACCAAGTGGGTGCCAGGAACCAAACCTAGACCATCTAGAAGAGCAACAAGTGTTCTTAAACACGCAACCATCTCTCCAGCCCCAGGAAGGTTCATGTTTATGAGGTTACTGTAGCCACCCAAACTTTATCAGAGAGGGAGTTGTAGTTTCCCTCATCTCTAAAAACAATTTAGTTACAAAATTATCATATAAAATAATGGGTTTAATTATGGCACTTTCGTACATACTTCACTTTTGTTGATTGTCCTCTCCTGTCCCTCTGGATCCCTCCTGTGAGTCCCCTCCTTCCCAAAATAGTACCCCCTTTTGTTATATTTCACCTGTATCCCACCCGTTACCTTCTATTTGTCGCTCCCCTCCTCCAAGATCGTTCCCCCTTCTCATGGTACCCCATCTAATTCCATGACCACCCCTCAATGCATATATCTACAGATATTTAAAAAATCTAGCTGTAGCATATACACACAATGCAGGTTTATTTAGCCACAAAACAAAATTAAATTTCAGCATTGTCAGGAAAAATAGGTAGAATCAGAAATTATTATATTAACTGATGTAAAAACCTAGACCCAGGAAGACAAATACTACATGTTTTCTCTCCTATGCAGAGATGGGGGGGGGGCTTCATAGTCCTGTTCATGAAGCAGTCTGCCCCTAGGGCATGATGGGAACTTGTATCTAGAGGCCAAGGCTGTTTACTGTGCAAACATCCTTGAAAGGATTATTCAGAATAAAAGCTGCTACAAGCTGCCAGAGAGATGACTCAGACAGTAAAGATGCATGCTGCCAAAACTGATGGCCTGAGTTGGAATACCAGGACCCATACGGTAGAAGGTGAGAAACGACTCCCACAAGATGTGCTTGGCCTCCACAGGAGCATGCTCACACTCACACACATGCACACACATTATTAACAAACAAATAATAAAGTAACTTTCATGCTGTCGTAAGTAGAATAAAGCACTGGAGTGCAGCAGCAACAATACGCCTACACTTTTTCAGCCTGGTCTCCAAGGTAACTGTCCTGAGCCCCGGTAGAGCACAGGTTGTCTCAGCATCCACTCTAAGCATGGACTGAGTTTCCTCATGCTACCCAATGTCCAGGTCGCTGCCTTCAAGACATACCTTCCAGTTCTGTCCCACACTGACATGGCTCAAGTCAGTGGCTCAAAACACCCAGTCTCTCTACCTCAAAGAAAATTGAAATGGGGAGTGGCTGACTTCTTGCTTTCCCATTCTCCAACCCCACTCAAGAGCTTAAAGCGACCCCTCCTGTTTCCTTATAGTACTGCCTGCTGGATGCCACCTTTGAACTCACTGCCTGTCTCCTTTCTTGCTTTGCCATGACCTGGAGTGAAGGCCTGGCCTCTAAACGCATCACACTCTCAAACGCATCACACTCTCTTTGTCCAGGTTCAGTTAATAAAATTCTTTTAACTTGATACTCTGGGGACAGGCTGTTAGACTTCTACCTTCTATCTAAAGAACCAGACATACAGGTGACAAGATATCTGGGCTCCCAGGACCAGAATGATGGCGAGGCAGGCACGTCCTGGACACGGGTCAGATAAAGGCCACGAGGGTGTCTGGCATGGGAGGGGTGCCTCGTGGGTGATGGACAATGATTTGTTACTTTGTCACCAACGCAAAAGAAGAACCTCGGGACCCGTGCACCCCACACATGGGTGTCTAGCAGCCCTTTCACTTTCAAGGAGGGCAGAGTTGCCAACTGCTCTGGTACTGGAATGCCAGCTTAGCAGCTGTCTCTCAAAACAGTGGCAGATACAAGAAACTGTGCAAAGTAGTGTATAAGGGGTAACCGAGACCCAGACTCATCATCAGGTATTTCAGGACTCTCCTTATTGTGCCCGAATCTGCCTCTCCGGCACTGTCCATCTGGAGAGCACGGCCCATTTCTCAGTCCCCTTACTCACAAAGGCTGAGAATGATTTCTGCTACCTTCGCTTACACATGCACCCCACCTCCATGGATGTCCCAGATCATGTTGAGCCCTTGTTAAGACTCTATCCTGCATTGTACTGTGGTTCCTGGCCCAGTTGAATGCCTATGCTCCAAGTTAAGGATAACAGCATGTAGCTACTTGTTTTCAAGTTTTTGGGTTTCTTTTTTTGTTGTTGTTGTTTTTGGTTTTTTTGTGTGTAGATTCCCCAATATCAGTATTTTCTCTGGCATGGTATTTAGAATTCTTCTGGCTGCAGATTCAAGAACATCATGTATTAATCCTTCCCTTGAAGCCCCAGGCAGGTAAGACAATAAAGAGGAAAATCAGTCCTTCTCCCAACATTTCTCTTATTGTAAAGGTGACTTTTTAATTTTTTTACACATACATTTATATTATTACACAAATATACAATAAACTACCTACAACAAGAAGAACCATGAAACAATCAGGAATTATATAAATGGTACATTTAGGGTGTTTTGGCTATTTGTATTTGACAGCCTTGAAGAAAACATCTTTCCTATCTTGGTGCATCTAAAATTCTGATGTAAATCAATAACTATCATATCTTTTTCAGCTGATAGCAATGACCATGCTTCTGCTCATCTGCCACTCACCATTTCAAATCTCTTTGAGCTCAAAAATATTGAACAGAATATACCTGGTACCAGGAAGTGACCAAAAATGAAATTGCCAATCTCCTTGTTTTGCAAATGAAAAGTAAGCACAATGAAGTGTGTTTTAGGGGTCAATGATACAGCTTTGAGGTAAAGTATTTGCCAGACACGTGCAAGGCCCTAGCTTCAATTGCCAGCATGCAGGAAAAAGATTTTCCTTTTCTGTCAAAGTCATAGGCTTTCTAATCATGAAGTGTTATAAGGTGTATGTTTTCCTCCCTGCCACAAGCTCCCAAAATAATGACTAATGAGACTCAAAATATATATTTAAATATACTTAGGCTATATATCTAGATTCTTCTCTGCCTAGCTCATAACTTAAAATAACTCATTTTACTAATCGATATTTTGCCATGTGGCCGGTTACCTGCATCCAGGTACCATGAGTCTGTCCTCCTCATATTTTGCCGGGTCATCTTGTGTGTCTAGCTCTATCCCAGAGTCCTTTCTGCCTGCCAGATGTCCCATCTCATATTTTCTGGCTAAGCTATAGACCACCAGATTTATTATTGACAGGAGAAGTTTCTACACAGACACAAGATATTTTCCCAACAGTGGAGAATTGATCTATGGTTTCCATGTTCTGTCTAGAATGAAGTAAGCAGCTTAAGAGATGCCCTGAAAGTAGGGGGTGGGAAAGAGCGCTTCTTTTTCCAGAGGCTGGAAAAGGATACTCTCAAATTCAATGCTGCATCCATGCTGCCTCGAGCCTCTGTTCAGACACTTCAAATCACAAGTAATTTCAGGTTCGGTTTTATTTTGATATGGTTGCACAATACAATGAGCTATCTGAAGATGAAACTCAACAAGAAATGTGTTTATATCCTTTTGCAGGGAGGTTCAAGACAGAGTTTCTCTGTGAATCCTGGCTGCCCTGGAACTGGCTCTGTACACCAGGCTGGCTTCAAACTCAAAGATCCCACCTGCCTCTGCCTCCTAAGTGCTGGCACTAAAGGCACGCGCCACCACACCTGATTGCACTGATATCTTATGCTCATCATCTGAAAGCATAAGGAAGGGCTTATTTTAGCTCACAGTTCCAGGGTGTAGTCAATCATGGCAGAGAGGGAAGACATGGTGGCAGAAGAGGGAAAAGGGGGAGAAAAGAGGAGAGTCAAAGGGGAAGGAAATGGAGGAACAGGAGTGAAAGGAGGAAGATGGGGAAGAAGATGAGGAAATAGAGGAAGGAAGAAGAGGAGGAAGAGGGAGGAAGGAGGAACATTCATTTCTGATGAACAGGGGGAAACATTCATTGGTAGGCGTTTCAAAACCAGCTTCCTTATTTGTTACATGCCACAAAGAATAGAAGCTGTCCTAGTTGGGAGGAGAATTGATTGGCAAGTGTGACTGGAGCCCTGAACCATTATTCCTCTGTGTCGCTCTCTTGTGGTAACAGAGCAACTTTGTGTGAAGTTCAGACAGAGAGATCAGACAAAGCAGCCAGCCATTCCAAGCCCTCCCTTGGCCAGAGTCCTGATAACTGCAGAGTCCTCAATCTCTGCAAGGATCATCTCCAAGTACCATATGGCCCTCGGTCACCTGACTTCTCCCAACAGAGAGTGGAATTCCAACATGTGCTACGTATGCTCAAGTGGGGAAAGGCAGCCAGTGGGTCTGAATCTTTCCCTGCCAGCAACTGTAACCATTCTGACTCAGGCTACTCTGAACTCCTGCCCCATTGGAGGCTCAACCAGGACAATGTGCTCTCCAGACATTCTCCACCTTCAGCCTTCTGACAAGCGGCAGGAAACTGAGCAATGATCACTTAAGGTTGTCTTGTGGGTTTCCTCTTTGAGCGGCTGGGTGAGGAGCTCTTAGGCGCTTTCCACACCTTCCTACGTGTCCTGGTTTAACTTCTAGAGAGCAACTGCCAGGGACTGTGAAGGCTTGCCCCATCACATGGCATTGATAGCATGATCTGCGGGTGTTTACAGATGGGGACACCAAGTTCCTGGCTACGAAGGGGCAGACAGACATGCTTGCACAGCTTGGCAGCTTGCGAGTTACAAGAGAGATGCACACACAGCTTCCATACCATTGCAGCTTACAGAATAAGGCACAAAGCAAAGAAAATTGACATCTGACGCCATGCCCTTTTCTCCTGCTGTTGAGCAAGTGTTTGAGGATGTTACATGGAATATGCTATGAGAGGGGACAATGGATGGGTTCATTTTTTTTTGGTACAAGCACTAGGGAGGCAGTGTTCCAACAACCCACATGATCTGGAGTAAACAAAAGAGGGCCTGAGAGGACATAAAATTGGCCATTTTCACATTAGTCGTCATCAGAACTGTAGTCTAACCTACAATAGAACCCAGTGGAAAATGGGTGGATATATGGATGGATGGATGGATGGATGGATGGATGGATGGACGGACTCTTCACATTCTTGCAATGGTGAGTGACAGAGTGAGAAAGATGTAATTTAGAATGCCATAAATGGAAAAAAGATTCATTGGCTCATATGATTAACGTCTCTGGCTGGCATGGCTTTAGACATGGCTTGATCTAGTTTTAAACTCACTCTCTCTCTCTCTCTCTCTCTCTCTCTCTCTCTCTCTCTCTCCCCCTCTCTCTCTCCCTTCCCCCTCTGTCTCTCTCTCCTGCTCTCCTCTCTATATGTCTATCTCTGTCCTCCACCTCATCTCCACTGCTGTGATGGAAGGAGTCCTGGAACACACGGAGGCTAAAGATGCTTTAGCTGGTTTCAACATTCATGGAGAAATTATTATTAAACAAATAAATAAATAAATAACAACCACGGGGGGGGGGGGGTGGAATAACCTTCTATCCTGTTAGGCTGACAGTAGGAATGTGGACAAGGCCGTGCGTTTCAGGCCATGAATGAGAAAGGATGGGCACTTTCATCCCATTCCCCACCCCTACCCATCTCTTCAGTATGGGCAACCTCAGGAGGCTGAGGCTGGAGGGTCAGGAATAAGCAGAGAGGATGTGTGTAGTCAAAACAGAGGCGCCACTATGCAGAAGAAAACGAATTCACTTTTGGGCAAGAACTGCACACAAAAACAGAGAGGGGCTCCGGGAATTACAGGCATGGTGGAGCCTCACAGGAAGGTCATCTCCAGGTCCTGATGCTGAGGCTCGGGTTCCATGGTTCCAGCTTCTGCAAGCTGTGGAGGCTCCTGTGGCTTGAAGTACCCATTGCTTTGTATCTCATCTGAAAGACAGTGTCTCATCGCACCTGGGTGGCCTTGGCTGAGACTGAGAGGAACCATGGGCCAGTGGCTTGAGAAGTAAGGCATGAGCTCCGGCCTTGACAGAAGTGAGTGAGTACCACCTGCAGGGCATGTTTCGGGTTTTCGTTCAAGGTTAGTGAGATATGAAAAGAATATAACTTTAGCTAATGATGGCATGTACATATCCATTGAACACTTGCATCAAAACCAGGAAATATTTCCAAGGTGTTTTCATGAGTACTTCTTCCACAGAAACACAGGCTTTTAAAAACAACCATTCTTTTTTTTTAATTCTTTTTTTTTTTTAGATAAAGCATGTTTTTTTACATATACATTTATATTGTTACACACATATATAATAAACGGCATACAGCAAGACGAACCATGAAACAATCAGGAATTATATAAATGTTACATTCATAGTGTTTTGGCTAGTTAGTTTTACAATTAAGCTTAGTTGTTTGGGGTTAAGATGTTTTTAGGTCTAGATAGATGTTTTAAGTTGATAGGGATGAGATATGATAGATACTGATTTACATTCAGAATTTTAGATGCACCAAGATAGGAAAGATGTTTTCTTCAAGGTTGCCAAAACAACCATTCTTAATGAAGAGCTTTTATCAGTACCAAGGGCCTTTGTTTTGAAAGGGATCATCACTCACCCAACCCTACTTTTTTCTTCTCCCAGTATGTCCTAGGACAGCTTCAGCTAAGCTTGGTTGACTTGCAGATCCAGGAACTGGGAGTGCAACCCAGTGCTGCTGTGCTGCCACTCATTTCTAAATTTCTCTGAAACTGATTAAGAAAGCAACTAGTTGTCTAGGCTTACCCTGTAGGGGAAGATTTCCCAGGACATTAAAATCTGGGGAGATTGGGGTAGGGGAGATGGCTCATTCAGGAAAGTGTTTAGTGTACAAATATCAGAACCTGAGTTAGAGCCCCAGTACCTGAGGAAAAGTTGGGCACAGTGGCCTATGTCTGTATTCTTAGTGTGAGGACTGTAGAGATAGGCACATCTCTGGAGCTCACTGGCTCACCAGTCTAGCTGAATCAGGGAGCTGCAGGCTCAGTGAGAGACTCTGCCTCAAAAAATAAAGTGGAGAAATGGAGGGAAACACTCAGTATCAACCTCCAGTATCCAGACTCAAACACACATACACACACACACACACACACACACACACACACACACACACACACACACACACGCTTAAAGGGTAACAAAACAGAAATGTCTCATGCAAATAGGAATGAAGTGGTTACCTTGATATGAAGCCCAAACAAGTCATTTTCCCATTTGTTCTTATCTATCCCCTCCCTTGGAACTACCTGTGGTCACTAACAAGAACACTGATATCTCCCTGCCCTCCCCCCCTGCCCCTCCACCCCCCCACCCCATCCCTTTGGTAGTACTGTGAACAGAATCCCAAGCTTCAGATACGCTAGGCATGCTCTCTATCAGAGAACTACAGCTTCAGCCCTGACTCCCCTTTGGCATCCCAGTCCCTCTATTTCCCTGAGTGTCTTAACTCTTAACTTCCTCCTAACACTCTGCACCCTCTACTGGTAGCAGCTCACTCTAAATGAGAGCATGATGCTCAATTTCTGGTTCTATCCTACTGTTTGCTTGTTTGTTTGTTTGTTTGTTTGTTTGTTTTTCCAAGACAAGTCTTCTCTGTGTAGCCCTGGCTGTTCTGGACTTGCTTTGTAAACCAGGCTGGCCTCGAACTCACAGTGATCCACCTACCTCTGCCTCCCGAGTGCTGGGATTAAAGGCGTACACCACCATCACCAGGCTGGTTCTATCCTACTTAAACATAGAGGTTGACTCTGGAAATGCAAATTAATGAGTTGTATAGTTAAATACTAAATGCCTTGATTTGATTATGCACTGGGGCTTTCACAGCAGTTTCATCATCAGTTCAATCAAGAACGGACACAGCTGCATGTGGGAGCTTGGAGGCCGACATCTTCCTTGTACACATCAAGGCCTTGGCTGGCGGTATATGCAAGAGACAGATTTCCCAAGAGTTTCATTCCTGGCCAAAGGCCTCAGTTGGCTTCCAAGTTGCCACTGTAATCTGTGGATTAAAAAATGCTTTTCTCGTGGGGAGCACTGTTTGATGTACTGTGCACAAGAGTTCTGCTGTGTTTATCACTGAAGACTAACAAAGCATGGTGTGTTTACGCCTTTGAGGAGATACGGCTTCCAGGGGCCGTACAAAGAGAAAGTGGCTACAGGCCCATGTGGCTCTGACTCACTGCTGCTTCCACGAAACTCTTATTTTATTCCTAACCCACTTCAAAAATCGCCCCTACTAGCAGTCTCAGGATGTATACACTGGGGAAGCTAGGTGTCCCCAATCGACTGTCCACTCTTGTCCTTGTCACTGTAAAACCCGGCACTGGGATGTGAAAAGATTTCACATTTGTGTCTATGTTTTTGATGATGATGACAGTGATCTGACCCTTGGAGCTTATGAGCTAGACTAAGGAACGACAGTGCATATGAACATGAGTGACTTCGCCTTCCACCTATTCTGTGCCCTCCTAGACTCAAATGAGCACACAGTGAAAGCACAGAGTCTGAGGCAGTGGGTCTGCGATGCAGCCTGGCACCCTGAGTTTTTGGTCCTTTTATTTCAGGTTGAAATGTGTTTTACTGAGGCCAAGGAGACAGCTGAGGCAGCAGAGTGCCTGGCTCAGAAGGATGAGGACCCAAGGTCTGCACTCAAAAACCATTTACAAGAATGTTGGGTGTGCTGGCAAACGTTTCAAACCCCAGCACTGGTAGTGCAAACTTGGCTAAAAGCATGGCTGGGTGAGGTCATAGGCCATGCATGAGAACTTACTCTTATTGTTTTGCTAAACAGTCATGCTGACAAGCTGCCCTGTAAATATTTATATTTATACCTGTAGGTTAATGCTACTATCAACCTTGGTCAGAGAAACTGCTTTTGGCAGTGGGCAGCAGTCAGTGCAGAGGCTCACCACTGGTCAGAGTGATAAGAATAAGTGATTGTTAAGTTCTCATGTTTAAATAGAATGTGTATGTCATACCTCTCCCAAGGCTCCAGGAATGTCACAAAAGAGAGAAAGGAAATAATGTAAATGCTGGAAGATAGGGAGGAATGCTTTGTGGCCATTGCACTCGTGAGCTCACAGCATCTGTGGTCAAGACCTGCTTAAATTCATATCCATCAACATTACAGTGCGGGTCGGGGAGGGCCTTATGAGCTCCACCCTTATAACTGATGGGGGGGGGTGTTTCATGTTTCTTTAGGTAGGGAAGCCATTGGTAGGTAGCCCATAAACAAGAAGCAGTACTAATTGGACTCTGGTTTATTTTTAAAAGAGAGATGGGGTGGGGGCCATGAAGGTGGGAGGAGGCTAGCTGCCATAAGCATGTGCAGCTCCTTCCTAATCCCCATGGGGAAGAAGGCAGTGAAGGTTGCTATGACTCTCCAAGGAAGTCCACTCAGCGTGGAGTTGGGCCTAGAGAATCTGGGCAGTGTGAATTATAAAGGGACAATGTGCTATATCATGGTACCAGCAGAAAGGGACCTCGGCCGGCTGCTAGCTTTGTCCTGGGCTTGCACTGCCCTCTCCAAGGGAAGCAGGAAGACATTGGGATTAGAGGGACTGCTGGGAGCGGGTAGGGAAAAAGAAGCCCCTTACAGATGATTGTCAAATTGCAGACTTGGGAGAGAAAGTCATTATTTGGGCACTGGTCGTGGCAGCTGTTTGTCTATGGACATTTGACAATCTGGGGATCAGGAGTTACTCTCAGAATCAGGAGGTGCCTAGTTAAAAACAGATCCCATGTGAGGACAGCAGGTCAGGAAGGTCTTTCTGTTATAAATATGGCTGTGAATCCCAGGATTCATGCTGGAATTCCAGGCTCTTGTGTCTCAATCAAAGAACTGAACCAGGGACATGTGGTTAGAAACAGAAACAAAGATAGTTTATTAAGAAAGAAAGCACACTTCATACTCATCAAAGGAAAATTCAACCAAGATGACAACAAAATTCTGAATATCTATGCATCAAATACAAGGGCACCCACATTTGTAAAAGAAACATTAATAAAGTTTAAACCACACATCGATCTCCACACATTAATAGTGGGAGACTTCAACACCCCCTTCTCATCAACAGATAGGTTAACAAAACAGAAGCAAAACTGAGAAATAATGACACTAACCAATGTCATGAAGCAAGTGGATCTAACAGATATCTACAGAACTTTTCACTCAAACACAAAAGATTATACCTTCCTCTCAGCATCTCATGGAACCTTCTCCAAAACTGACCATATAGTAGGTCACAATGCAAGCCTCAACAGATATAAGAAGACTGAAATAATACCTTGTATCCTATCAGACCACCATGGACTAAAGCTGGACTTCAACAACAACAGAAATAATAAAAAGCCTACACACACATGGAAACTTAACAACTCTCTACTCAATGACAACTGGGTCATGGAAGAAATAAGGAAAGGAATTAGAGAATTCTTAAAATTCAAAGAAAATGAAGATACAACATACCCAAATTTATGGGATACACTGAAAGCAATGCTAAGCGGAAAGTTCATAGCACTGAGTGCCTTCATAAAGAGATTAGAAACATCTCATACAGGAAACGTAATGACACATCTGGAAGAGGAGTAGAAGGCTGAAAATCACCAAAATTAGGGCTGAAATCAATAAATTAGAAACAAAGAGAACAATTCAAAGAATCAACAAAGCAAGAGCTGGTTCTTTGAGAAAATCAATAAGATGGATAAACCATTAGCCAAACTAACTAAAAGGCAGAGAGACACTATCCAAATCAGCAAAGTCAGAAATGAAAAGAGAGACATAACAACAGACACTAAAGAAATCTAAAGAATCATTAGGTCTTACTTCAAAAGACTATATGCCACAAAATTTGAAAATCTAAAGGAAATTGGCAAGTTTCTTGGTAGATTCCACTTGCCAAAGTTGAATCAAGATCAGGTAAACAAACTAAATAGTCCCATTTCTCGTACAGAAATAGAAGCAGTCATAAAAAGTCTTCTAAGGGGGAAAAAAAAAAGCCCAGGGCCAGATGGTTTCAGCACAGAATTCCACCAGATCTTCAAAGAAGAGCTAATGCTGATATCCTTCAAACTACTCCACAAAATAGAAATGGAAGGAACATTACCAAACCCATTCTATGAAGGCACAGTCACCTAGGTCTCAAACCTCAGAAAGACCCAACAAAGAAAGAGAACTTCAGATCAGTTTCTCTTATGAACATTGAAGCAAAAACAAAACAAAACAAAACAAAAACAAAAACAAAAAACTCAATAAAACACTCACAAAATGAATCCAAGAATACATCAAACATATTGTTCACTATGACCAAGTAAGTTTCATCCCAGGCATGCAGGAATGGTTCAATATATGGAAATCTATCAATGTAATCTGCCATATAAACAAATTGAAACAAAAAAAATCCCACATGATCATCTCCTTAGATGCCAAAAAATTTTTTTGACAAAATCCAACACACATTCATGTTTAAAATCTTGGAGAAATCAGGGATACAAGGCACATAACTAAAAATAATAAAGGCTATATGCAGCAAGCCAATAGTCAACATCAAATTGCGAGAATCTCAATGAAATTCCACTAAAATCAGGGACTAGACAAGGCTGCCACTCTCTCCATATCTCTTCAATATAGCACTTCAAGCTCTAGCTAGAGCAATAAGACAACAAAGGAGATCAAGGGGATCCACATTGGAAAGAAGGAAGTCAAAGTATTGCTATTCACAGATGATGTGATAGTGTACATAATTAATACCCAAAATTCCACCAGAGAACCCCTAGCTGATAAACAGTAAAGTGGCTGGATACAAAAATCAACTCAAAAAAGTCCGTAGCCTTCCTATATACAAATGACAAATGGGCTGAGGAAGAAATTAGGGAAACTACACCCTTCACAATAGCCACAAATAATATAAAGTATCTTGGTGTAACTCTAACAAAGCAAATAAAAGATTTGTATGAAAAAAAACTTCAAGTCTCTGAAGAGAGAAATTGAAGAGGATATCAGAAGATGGAAAGATCTCTCATGCTCGTGGATTGGAAGAATCAACATAGTAAAAATGGCCATTTTACCGAAAGCAATCTACAGATTTAATGCAATCCCTATCAAAATACCTACACAATTTTTTGAAGACCTTGAAAAATCAATTCTCAACTTCATATGGAAAAACAAAACAAAACAAAACAAAAAACTCAGAATAGCTAAAACAATCCTATACAATAAAAGATGCTCTGGAGGAATCTCTATCCCTGTTCTCAATCTGTACTACAGAGCAGCAGTAGTAAAAACAGCATGGTACTGACATGGAAATAGGCTGGTAGATCAATGGAATTGAATCAAAGACTCAGAAATAAGTTCACACACCTATGGACACTTGTTTTTTTGACAAAGAAGCCAAATCTATACAAATGGTGCTGGTCTAATTGGATGTCTACATGTAAAAAAAAAAGTAGATCCATATTTATCACCATGCACAAAACCCAAGTCCAAGTGGATTAAAGACTTCAACATAAAACTAGACACACTAAATCTGTTAGAAGAAAAATTGGGCAAGAGCCTTGAACTCACTGGAATAGGAGACAACTTCATGAACAGAATACCAACAGCCCAGGCTCTAAGATCAACAATTAATAAAAGGGACCTCATGAAACTGAAAAGCTTCTGTAAGGCAAAGGACACTGTCAACAGAACAAAACAGCAGCCTACAGACTAGGAGAAGATCTTCACTAACCCTTCATCTGACAAAGGGCTAATATCCAAAATATATAAAGAGCTCAAGAAATTAAATATCATCAAACCAAATAACAATTAAGAAAGGGAGTGCAGAGCTAAATAGAATTTTCAGCAGAGGAATAGTGAATGACTGAGAAACACTTAAAGAAATGCTCAACATCCTTAGTCATCAGGGAAATGCAAATCAAAACAACTCTGAGATTCCATCTTACATTCATCTGAATGGTTAAGATAAAAAACTCAAGTGACAGCATGTGTTGGCGAGGATGTGGAGAAAGGGGAACACTCCTTCATTGCTGGTGGGAGTGCAAACTTGTACAATGACTTTGGACATCACTCTGGTGCTTTCTCAGAAAATTGGAAATGGAGCTACCTCAAGACCCAGCTATATCACTCCTAGGGGTACACCCACCACACAACAAGGACATCTGCTTAACTATGTTCATAGCAGCCTTATTTGTAATGGCCAGAATCTGGAAGCAACCTAGATGTCCCTCAATTGAAGAAATGGTGGCACATTTACACAATAGAATACTACTCAGCTATTAAAAACAAGGAAACCTTGAAATTTGTAGGCAAATGGATGGAACTAGAAATGATCATTCTGAGCGAGATAACCCAGACCCAGAAAGATACGCATGGTATATACTCACTTATAAGTTGTATGAGCCCAACATAGATGTCCTCTGAGAGTCTCTATTCAGTGAGGGGATAGTGATAGATGCTGGGAATCGCTGCTGGACTCCAAGTCAGAGTGGTATGGAAGAATGGGGGGATAGAAGGACCCAGAGGGTCCAGGAGCCCCACAGAAGACCGTCAAGGCCAGTGGATCTGGACCCAGGGGGGCCTGTACAAACTGTTGCACCAACCAAGGACAATGCGTGATGTAAACCTAGACCCCCTGTTCAGATCTAGGCAATGGACAGCTCATTCTACATGGTTGTGGGGAGAGCAGGGACTGCCTCTGACATGAACTCTGGTGCCCCCAATTTGATGAATTCTCCTTGGTGGGGAGGTCCAGCAGCACACAGAGGAAGGGGAAGCAGGCTATCTGGATGAGATCTGATAGGCTGTGGTCAGATGGTGGGGGAGGAGATCCCCTTTCGTCAGAGGTTTAGGGGAGGGGAATGGGGTGAAAGAGGGATGGGGGGTGAGAACAGGAAGATACAAGTGAGAGGGTAACAATCGTGATGTAATCTGAATAAATTATAAAAAATAAAATATAAAAAAATGAAAGGAAGAAAGCACTCCTGAGGATGGAGTGGGCTAGTGAGCTGGGGAGAAAGTATGAGCCCCGAATCACTGGGCCACTAGCCTCATGACCCTGTGAAGGCCGTTACCCAGTACCTGCCTCTTCTATGAGAGTGTGCTTTCCTCACACATGGTCTCTTCATTGTATGTGGCCCATGTTTCCAGTCTCTCTTTCTACCAACTAATTGCTTTCATACATTAATCTTTTGAAAATACTTTTGTAGCCAGGTGGTAGTGGCTCACACCTTTAATCCCAGCACTCAGGAGGCAGAGGCAGGTGGATCTCTGACGCGACCTCTTGCCAGCAGGAAAGACGCTTGACACAAGGATTCTTCTCAGTCACGCTTTATTGGGAGCGCCCTTGAAGCTGAAGAGAAAGACCCCGAACCCCCCTAGAGCTTGAACTTAAATACCATCTAAAGCGGCCTGTTAACACCTCACAGGTTCAGGCAGAATGCCTAATTAACATGTGAATGCAGATAGGTCAACAACTTACACAAGCGTAGTTACAATTAGCATAGTCCCCCTGACGGGAGGGGCCACTAGAGATAGCTCTAGCAAACGCATGCGTACTGGCAATTGTTTACAGGTAGCAGCACACAGACCAGCGCCATTATTGGGTGCGGCTGGCACAATCGTGGCTGGCTCCTTACAGATCTCTGTGCGTTAGAGACCAGCCTGGTCTACAAAGTGAGTCCAGGACTGTTAAGGCTACACAGAGAAACCCTGTCTCAAAAACAAAAACAAAAACACCTCCCCAAAACACTTTGTACTTTTTATTTTAATTAAAAAATTCCATATAATGTATTTTGGGCTTATTCCTTCTCCTCTCCTGGCTCCTCCCCACATCTCTACCTTTTTTCGCCTTAGCTCTCCTGTCACTCCATTGACTGTCCTGAGCTTGAGTCTCGTACAGGGCTCTGGCTTTGGACAACAGTCAATTTCTACTTTTTTCCAGGAGCCGTTGCTTCATGCTGCTGTTCCTCACAGTATATGAGCATATACAGGGGGAGGAGGTACCCCTCAGTGACAGTCATAGGGGAGGGGAGGGGAAAATGGGAGGGAGGGAGGAATGGGAGGATACAAGGGATGGGATAACAATTGAGATGTAATATGAATAAATTAATAAAATATATTTTAAAAAACAAAGAAACCATTAAAAAAAAGCTGCTGTCCACATCATGTGACTGATTCCTGCTTCTCTGGGCAAATGCTGAAGAGGAGGCTTGCTGGCTTCCAGGGGGGCTTGCTCAGGTTTGTAGGAAGCAGTCAGGACAGACTGCTCCACAGACCCTGATTTGCTTTTCAGTCCCATCTGGAACAAGGCTCCCTGTTGCTCCACACCCACACCACCGCTTGCGCTGTCAGGGTTCTGGATACTGGCCTTTCAAATAAGTAGTGTATGCACATAGTTACCTTTTTCTCAAGTGCCTCTTAGGTGGCCTAGCCTATGCTCTACAGGTGCAAACCCAGGAACTTTTTATCAAGGAGTTCTCTTGCTTCTGGCTAAGTTTGCCAATGGCAGTACAGCAAGAGGACCAAGGGACAGGAGAATTTATGGTTGGTGGCCTTAGCTTCTTCCTTCCCGCAGATTAGCTTCAGTGTTTCGACCTCTCTTCAATAGAAGTCTTGTATAGGGCGCGGGGCTGGAACACATTACACAGTCCTGTTGTGTGCCCCCCCCCAACTCCCCCAACACACACACACACACACACACACACACACACACACACACACACACACAAATACTTCAACAGCCCTTTGCTAAATTCTCAATGTTCATTACTTGGGTGGGTCATGTTTTTCCCCAAAAGATCTTGGCTGATACATTGTACACAGCCACCTGCCTTCCCTTAAAAGAATCTGATCAGCCCCTGGACTTTGGTGCTTGACCATTTATCCACAGGTTCATTGAAAAAAAACCTCATTTCTAACTCAACTGTTTGCTTCCTAGAGAGAGAAAAGGCATGTTCCCTAGGCAGAACTGGGCCTATATAGGTGTATGTGTTAGGGCCTGGCAATCCTGGGCAGAGAGCAGCAAGGACTGTTTGGGGGTGACGGCAGAATATTTCCTTTGCTCTGATGGGCTCAATATATCCCTCTGTTGTTGCATCTCCTAGCTGCTGTGCTGGCTGAGCAACCAGGCTCACCAGAACATTCTTCAAGCCTAGACCTTGTCCTTCTCAAGAGCCAGTTCTACCTTCCCTGGGGAGATTTTCCAGCAGCTCCTTTTCCACCTGGACTCTTGCAGCTCTGTTCTTGAATCCCCACCTGGGGCAGATGCTGGTCATCTTGCTGTACATCACCACTTCTTCCTTTGCGTAGGGAAAATTAGTTCCATTTGTATGGATCACGCTCAGGTGGAGACAATTGGGGGCCTTTCTTCTCAGACCACAGGCCCCTCCCTTAGATTTCTAGTCCACTACTGTCCCAACCATACTTCCTGAAGGAAGTGTGGCAGATTGAGGAAGATTCAATAATCCCCCCTAAACCCCCCCCCCTAGGTTGCAAGATCCCCTAAGGGCAGTGGCTAGGCCTCAGGTACTGTGTAGAAGTTACTTGGAGAAGGTTGTTGGCTTTATGGTCAGATCTTGGTTACAAATGCTTCTTTCTCTTTAATCTTCTGAAGCTGTCAGGGTGTGACGGTGAGCTTCTCGGACACTTGACTGGCTGTAATAGGCAGTCACTATAGAAACTTCCTGGAAGCTCCAACAGGTGACTAACCTTGGTCAGCCAGTGACAGAGGCCAGAACCTTTCTGGCTTGACAGGTTTCAGCCTCAGCTCCGAAGTTCCATCAGAGACTTCAGCCTCCCTGTCAATCAAGTGGCCATTCTCCCACACTCCCCTCACTGTAACTCAACCAGTTACTTCTCCCACAGGCCAGTGGGCTGTTATTGTGTCCCAGTGTGGCTGCTTTCAAATATCTACCAGACCTTTTGCTGTCCCAAGAGACTCTGGGCTCTGACAGTCCCTGGAGACTTCTCTCCAGCCACAGAAACCGCAGCGGCTGTCACAGCTGCTGCAGAACCCACGGCTTCACTTCTAGAAGCCACTAGGCTGACAGCTGCAGTCACTTAAGATGCTCCCCAATGGCTCAGGAGGCTTTGCTGTTGCAGTCACAGCATCAGACGACTCTGCTGCACAGCTCTTCCGGATGTCTCACTTTGGAAGTGACCCCATTCTAGTCAAGGAGAAGCACCTCCCTCCTCATGAGGGCATGAGTGTTCCCACTCAGACTGTGTGACTAAGCCAGTAGATAGGAGACACTACACAGATGTGGTCTACCTTTCTCAGGGTCTAAAAGCAGCGACCCTTTCGCTCTTATGCCTTCTTCTACCCTCCTCACCTGCCACGATGCAGCACAGACACCAGCAAAATCTACTTTGGGGTTGTTTTATTGCCTAGTGGCGATCCTCATCTTGGTGGTGGACTGATCTGGTTACAAAAGAGCAGAAACACCAGGGACTGCTGGCCTCAAGGACGCCTAAGAACTACAAGTGGCTAGAGAGTTTCTGATAGAGGTCGAGAGTGAACTGCAGAGGTGAAGGGGTGCAGAGAGCTGAGGCCTGGAAGAGTGATGCTGCAGAAGTCTGAGGAAGGTGAAGAAGGGCTGTGGGAAGCTAAAGGAGTACAGAAGGGACACAGGAACAACTGACGCGGGCCACTGTTCCAGAGAGCTGCTGTGAGCCACCACGAGTGGCTGACAGAACTGTGGACATCAGCTGCTCAAAGGCGAGGCCACTGGGTTCTCAAGGTGTAGGATAGCACTAAAGAGCTGTGACACAATGAGTCAAGGGCTGCCGATGCCCAAAGCTTGGAGCCATACAAATAAGGAAGCTGTGCCCAGCCTATTTTCAAGTTTTACCTAAATAGAGTAAGAGCCTTCACTTGCTTAGTGATGTGGGAGGCAGAGGGCTCACTCAAGCGGCCTCTGGAAGTTTAACTTACGACAGGCAAGAAGGCTCCAGCTGTGCTGTCTAATATAGGACGTATTTAAGTTTGAAATAATCCATGAGGAATAAATGCCACCTCCTTAGTTAGTTATTTATTGCTGTGATAAAACACCGTGAGCAAAGCAAGTTCTACAAGGAAGCACTTAATTTGGCTTACAATTTCTGAGGCTTAGAACTCATGCTGGCAGAGGGAAGAAACAGTTGAGAATTCACATCTTGATCCACAACAGAGAGAAAAAGAGAGAGAGAGACACACACACACACACAGAGACAGAGACAGAGGCAGAGACAGAGGGACAGAGGCAGAGACAAACAGAAACAGAGTCAGAGACAGACAGAGACATAGGCAGAGAGACAGAAAGGAGAGAGAGACAGACAGCGAGACAAACAGAAACAGCGACAGAGACAGAGAGAGAGAAGGGGAGGAGGGGAGCGGAAGGCAGTTTCACCAGGACAGTTGTACAGAGACAGGTTGTAGAGAGAGAACAGCTTAGACACAGGTAAGACAGAACAATCCAGAGAATGAGAAGGAGTCAGAAGATTAGAACAGATTACCAGAGTTAGTTTGAGGCCAAACAGCGCAACTCAGTCAGAAGCTGAGAGAAGCTGGATCGAATCAGTCAGCTTGGAAGATTAGATTGTATGGAGGCTAGAAGCTTCCAGGCCTAGGCCTAGGTCTAGGGATAGTCGGAACAGAGAAAGAAACACTCTGGGCTCAGCCCAAGTTGTGTACTGGCACAGCTTGGGTATGGCTTGCACTCATGTAATGAAATAAACGTTACATTTACAGAGGTGGCTCAGGGAAAATTTATGGTAAGCAGAGGTGGCCACTGACTCTGTCTCCCACAGACGAAGCCTTAAAGAAATGCAGGCCAGGCCAGAGTTGAGGCAAGTGCCTGCTCAGTCATAAAACTGAAACGGGAAATCAAGGTCCTCTGACTTCTGTTCTTTTGTGAAAATCCATTGTTTAGGAGGGCCTACTACTATAAGGTGATTTTCATGTTTGGGAAAAAAAAAAAAGATGCTTTGCATCTTTTCTCTCTTGGTGGAAGCAATTAAAAGAGCTCATGGAAAGTAGGTAATCTCCCTGCCCTGCCAGCGCTCCAGTGATCAGCCAGCTGCGCCTCTCACCGGGCCTCACAGCAGGCATTCTGACACCGTCTTCAGTACTTAGGCAATTCCTGAGCCTGGCCATTACTAGAATCAATTCTTTGAAACCAGTTTGCTTTTGGTTGGAAACTCTGGTGGGAGAATTGGGACTTTCTCGCTGTGTCTCACCACCCTTTCCAGGCAGAGCCTCTGCTCTTATTGGTATCAGTAAAGACTATGTGGGGAGCTTGTAATTTTATTCTCACCAACCACAGTGTCTCTACTATCCTCTCTAGTTATAGAGTAGCACTAGCGGAGACCTGGTACACAGTTATTCCTTGCACCATCCATCACCTGTGGTCCTCTAACAACCTCCACCCTCCGTGGTACCAGGATCCTTGGAAGAAGAGTCCACACTTCTTCCCTTTTCTGCTAAAGCAGTGCCTGGGAAAGCTGGTTCAATCAGAAGGTGTGTATGAGAATCCTACAGTCTAATACTCCCAAGCCTTCACATTTAAAAGTAAAATAATTCAACAAGAAGAAACTCAACTGGAATTAAAATTAAAAAAAAAAAAAAGATGCACAATCAATACTAACACTGAAATCATAGGCATGTTAGATCTTTCTGACAAGAATTTTAAGGAAGCCATAATAGAAATCCTTCAACAAAAAAACTGAATGTGGCGGAGAGAAATGAATAGGAAACCTCAGCCCCACCCCCCCAAATAGATATAAAGGAAAATCAAATAAAATTTTAGAACTTAAAATATGGGCTGAAGAGATGGCTCAGAGGTTAAGAGCACTGGCTATTCTTCCAGAGGTCCTGAGTTCAATTCCCAGTAACCATATGGTGGCTCATAACCATCTATAATGAAATCTGGTGCCCACTTCTGGCCTGCAGGCATATATGTAGGTAGATGATTGTATAAATAAATAAGTAAATAAAACTACTTAAAAATATGTAACACTCAATGGTTGTCCTTAGCAGAAAATTGTAGTAGACAGAAAATATAAGTGAATGACAGTTGATTTGTCACCAGAAACCATGGAGACCTTAAGGAAGTGGTGTGATATTTTTTCTTTGTTTGTTTGTTTGTTTGGTTTTGGTTTTTTGAGACAGGGTCTCTCTGTGTAGCCTTGGCTGTCCTGGAGTCGCTTTGTAGACCAGGCTGGCCTTGAACTCACAGAGATCCACCTGCCTCTGCCACCCGAATGCTGGTACCACTTGGTATAGTATTTTTCAAGTGCTAAAAGAAAAATTGTCAACCTAGAATCCTATGTTGACCAAAAATGTTGTAAGAACAGATGGACAGTAAGGATATTCTTCCAGGAAGGAAAAATTTAAGAATTATTGTCACCAGAATGACCCTAAATGATGGATGACATGCATTCTCTAAGTAGGAAAAATACAGCAAGAGATCCAGAGGAAGAACGGACAAGGGGAAGAATAAAAACATCTATAAATCCATTTTCCTTTTCCTCATTAGTTTTTAAACCGTGTTTAAAATGGACAAGTGAAAAAGACTACATTGTAGTTCTGAATGCATACAGAGGGGATATTAAAAGCCACCACCACTGGGAGAGGTAGCACCGCAGAGAAGTAGGGTTGATGATAATTTTCATTGTCAACTGGGCTGGATTAGGAATCCCCGAGGAGACGTACCTCTGAGTATGCTTGCTTCCGGAGAGGTTTGACTAAGGGGGGAGGAAGCATCTTCCATGTGTGTGGCACCATCCTACAGGCAGGGGTCCTGTGGTTAACGAGAGGGAGCAGAAAGTGAGTGGAGCATCAGCATTCATCTCTCCGTGCTTCTCCGCTGAGGATGCAATGTGACCAGCTGGCTCAAGCTCCTGATACCACGCCTTTCCCACCACAACAAAAGTGATCTTAGTCCACGATACAAAACAAACCTTCCTGCCTTTAGTTACGTTTTGTCAGGTGTTTTACCACAGTAGTGAGAAAGAGTTGGGTCACTGTAAAACAAAACAAAACAAAAAAACCAAAAAAACAAAACAAACAAACAAACAAACAAAAAACCCAAAAAACCTAAACATACAGCTCTTGGGCCTTACTGAAGATGTGGGGAAAAAAGAAAACGGGGATCAGAAAGATGAGTAGGCCAAAAAAACAAAATGGAATTTTAAGTGCTAGTCTGTCAATAGTTACATTAAATATAAATGATCTAAATAACATCAATTAAAAAAGATAAGCAAAGGGGCTGGAGCAATTGTCCAGCTAAAGAACTCTGAGTTCAGTTACAGAGAGCCTGGGTTTGATCCCCAGCACCCACATGGAGTCTCTGGGGGATTCAATGCCATCTTCTGGCTTCCAGGGGCATTCCACGCACACCATGCATAGACTACTATATGCAAGCAAAACACCCATACACACAAAATAATAAAATAAGAGTAATGAAAAGATGAGTGGGGAAGATTACAGACGCACTTAAATGCTGCCTATAATAGACATCTACATAGTAAGACAGGCATACTGACAGTGTGGATGGAAAAAGACATGGCACAAAAATATTAGAGAAAAAAATATTAACACCCAGTGCTACCTACCAGAATGAAGAAAATTATTAGAGACAGATGGGATATTGCCAAGTGCTTAAAAAACAACAACCATTCAAGAAAACAGTAAGTCCTGAGTATGTAGTTTTCAAACAACAATCTTGGAGTTATGTGGAACAGGAAGCTGGGGGGAATGAAAGAGAAACAGATAGATCCATAGTTGTGGTGGGAAGTAGTAGCATTCTTCTCTTACTCAATTGATTCGATAACTAGATACAGCACAATCAGTTCGGCCTTGAATAATTCATGTGATTGTAATTCAGAAGCAAGTAATCTGAATAACGTCATTTTGATGAAAAGATTTGTTACGTTAATTGAAAACCACACACACCAGTTCTCTAGATCCACGTGGGTTTGCTGGAAGTCTACTAAACTTAATGAAGCACTGACTTTTTTGTGTGTTTTGTTTTGTTTTGTTTTTCGAGACAGGGTCTCTCTGTGTAGCCCTGGCTGTCCTGGACTCATTTTGTAGACCAGGCTGGCCTTGAACTCAGTGATCCACCTGCCTCTGCCTCCAGAGTGGTAGGATTAAAGGCGTGTATCACCACACGCATTTTTTTTTTTGTTTGCTTTGTTTTGTTTTTAAGAGAGAGAGACAAGACAGACAGACAGACAGACAGACACAAGGTTTCTCTGTGTGTAGCCTTGGCTGTCCTAGAACTTGTTCTGGGGTTTATTGACCAGGTTGGCCTCAAACTCAGGGATCTGCCTGTCTCCGCCTCCTGAGCGCTGGGAATAAGAGTATGCACTACCACGCCAGACAAGACCTAAGTTTTTACATAATCTCTTGTAGACAGAGAGAGATGACACTGTGCAGGCCACTTTGTGAAGGCAGTACTATCTGATGCCAGGACAAGTGATAGGGTGGGGAGAGCTGCAGATCAGTGGCCATGAGAATACCAGAAAAAACAAAACCAAAAACCAAGACATCGCTACAGACAGTTCGAAAGAGAACTATGTACCATGGCCAAGGTGGGGCCTCATTCCAAGCACTTGAGGTTAGCGCAGTATCTGAAAATTAATTGTATTATTAGGCTAAAGACACACACACAAAAAATGACATGATCACATCACTCAGTACAGAAAAACCACCTTGTAATATTTAATGTCCATTCATGACCAGCCCATCTGTATTTCCTCAGTACCAATGGGCCAGGAGGTGGCTTCATAGCTTCGGCTGTCAGTGTGGCTGATTAAAGGTTTCCATTAGGTAAAACAAACAAACAAACAAACAAACAAACAAACAAACCACTCAAGAGAGGAATAGATGAGCCCCTTGACTTATTAATGAGAATCTCATGAGCTAAGACAGCTTGCCAGGACAGATGTGGCCATCAAAGGAAAACAGGAGGGGCCCATCTGAAGATGGACAGGCGGTGTCAATAGTAATATCCTGATGTGAAATTGTGTTAGCATTAAAGGCATTAGTATAAGATTAAGGGTGCATAATATAACTGCATATAAGCCAGAATGACCTAAAACTGAAGTCTTTATTTTTAAAAACCACAAATGACTACTTACATGAAATTCCAAGACAAATTCATCTATGGGAGATGGAACTCAGAAGAGAAGCATCTGCTGGCAGGGAGAGCTTATCTTAGGGGAATAATATTTTGTGTAAAGATTTCATATGTAAATATATAATTTATATATAATTTAGTGTATATTGTATATAATACAAGTTATTTAATGTTTATATAATATAAATTATAGATCTAATCATGGGTTAAATCTGGGAAGGATTCTCCTGGTTTCAAAAATTATTTTCACCTCTCCTATTAGGTCTTAAATATATGCACACCCAAGAAATGTCTTTTTTTCTAGCAAAGATGGTATAATGTCTTTTATAAATGAACACTTGCTACAAGATGTTATCATGACTTATCCTGTCAAATCCTGGTGATTCTGCATACTTCACAGATGAGAGTGCCTGTGGGTTTAAAAGACTGTAAGCTGGGTGGTGGTGGTGCACTCAGGAGACAGAGGCAGGTGGATCACTGTGAGTTCGAGGCCAGCCTGGTCTACAAAGCTAGTCCAGGACAGCCAAGGCTACACAGAGAAACCCTGAAACCCTGTCTTGAAAAACAAAAACAAAAACAAAAAAGAAAAGAAAAAAGACTTACACAGTGTTAACGAAGGAGGACAAACATTTTGATATACCTTGAAACCCTGACAAAGCACTCTTGCCAGGGCCTTTCTCCCTAACTCAGCACATGGTAAAAGCTGTCATCCCAGAAGAAACCTCAAGAAGAACCAAGAGAGACAGTATCTATGGCCAGGGAAAGCGTGCCAGCAATCCAACCTCTTGTGCTGAAGGACACATACCAGCGCCAGCTCTGCTGGGAGAGCGGGATAGTGGGTACAGCAGACCCTGCAGTGGGTGACCCCAGCAGAAAGCAGCTGCCCTGCAGTCTCCTAGACAGGCACAGGGTCTTTGGTTTGCTTGCACAGCAGTGCCTGAGTCTGTATTTTGCCCTCTTGGATAAATGGCGTACCTTGCATCAGGATGAGCTGAGGCCCAGTTCTCGTAAGACAGCCAGTATGCTGGCTACATACCAGCTGTGTGCAGGTTGTGCCTGGCCACCTGGCACTGCCAGCCTGAACCAGTTCATCTCTCAGTCCATGGCAATCTGCCTGCCACCCCCCCCCCAAAGAAGCGCTCCCCACCATGTCTCTCTCAGGGATCTAATTTAGCAGTGATTAATTTAAATAAAAAGCCTAACACCAAAATCAGGCAAATATGTTTAATTTTTTAAAATAACTGATGGCAAAATAAAATATTTACATCACATCATACTGTGTAAACATGTAAGGTCTCTGTACAAAGAAATATACATGCAAAAAATAATGTAAAAATTTTAACTGAAATAATCAAAGAAATAGTACACAAATAAAAGTTATGAGGTTACAGATACACATCCAGTTTTTGAATCCAATTTCTCTTAAAAAGTTTCTGTACAATTTTACAAGAAACAATCAAAAACCCAACAGAAGAATAAATAAAATACATTGGATCTGCAAACTTAATTATGCCAGTTTATGGCTCAAGACCCAGATGTCTGGCTGGCCTGGGAAGCAAGCTGGTCTCTCTCTTTTGTTTTGTTTTGTTTTTTAGTGTATTTCACACAATAAAGATAAAAAGACAACCAGAAAAACTCAAGCGTGCCAGCAATCCAACCTCTTGTGTTGAAGGACTTTCCCATACCAGTGCCAGCTCTGCCACAGTGACTCGGGCACCGCAAACCAGCCTCAGGGTGGCTAGTACTTAATTGGCTTTCTTACCAAAAGCTTAAAATCCAGCCAATTTTTATACAGAAAGTTGAATGTCAAAAAGTCTAAAAAGTAGTAAATGTTCAGACTGATTTTGGGAAAAAAATAATACTTTGGCATTCTGAATAATAGCATAATAAAATTTAAAACATTACCCTATTATCCAGTTTTATATTCAGAGTATGAAATCACTTTTTACAGTCCTCAAAACTGACAAATTTCACGAAGAGTTAAGTGTCCTTGACTGATGGCACAGGGCTACGACCCACCCCCAACACACACAGACCATAAAGCTCACTTGCGAAGTATGTGCTTTTTCTATATATTTATTACAGGTACAACAGAAGTCTTCATAAATAGTTGCAGAAAATGTTAAAGCCACAACATTGCACATGGTATGAAACAAAACAAAAAACCCCAAAACAAAACAACAAAAAACCCCAATGAGTGCATTTACAGTATTTTCATCTGACTGTATACCGTTCAACAATCTGATTGACGGTTTGGGTGGGGCTGGGAAGGGGGGGGCAGTGGGGCTGGACCCAGCCTAAAGTCTTCATTGGATGGGCAGACCCCATCAGACCCCCCCAGAGGAAGGCCCAGGCGGTGGGTTGGAGGGGAAAAGGGGGGCGGGAGACACCAGACGGAAGGCAGGAAGAGTCTTATGTACAAGTAAGGCCTACATTTCATCAGAGCAAAACCATTCATTCTATTTTATGCAAAAGACTGAGGTTGAAATGCACATTTCAGAAGCCAAGTCTGGTGCCCGGCAAGATGTACGCAGAGAAGGCAGCTGGAAAAGCTCAGTGCCAGGTGGACACCAAGCACTGGCTGAGGCCATGAGAGTGGCTGCCACCTGGCGAGTCTTTCCCAGAAATGCACAGTTATCTTTGTTTTGTGTAACACCAGTGGTTTGAACATAGGCATGTGTTTCCTTGAATAAATCTTGAAAATGTTAAATTTGTAAAATTCTATCCATGTTCATTTAAAAAAAAGTATCTTTTTATTTTTATTTTTTTGCAGAAACCTGAATAAAATACTGTGATACAGCAATGCAATCTCTGCCCATGCAGAGTTACGTGAAGGTCCTCCACCCCAGTGCAGCTTGCAGCTCTGAGCCCAAGCGCTGCTGAGCACAGCTCACTTGGAATGCAATTTCACACGACGAACAGCCGGCAGCTGGTCACTTAGCTTGGTTTGATTTCCTCTTCAAAATTCAAATTAATAGCTGATTGGCAGGTGAAAGAGAATGAGAAAGAACTTCAAGACAGGTCACACTCTAGGCGGAAGCCTGCTCTGTAAGAAGTTTTTAATGCTACAAATAGGTCGAACATCATTCTGGCGTTTGCGCCGCTCAATGAAGGAGGTCAGTCTGGACGTGTCGAGGACGCCCGTGCCTTTGCCGCTGCCGTTACCTGCCTGCAGCCACTGCTCCTGCAGGGCCAGTGCAGCCGAGGGACGCTTGGCCGGGTCCTCCTGCAGGAGGGAACGCACAAACTCCTTGGCCTTCTGGCTAACTCCTTGAAAGTAGTCCTCTGGGAAGCTGAAGTCCAGCCGGCAAATATTCAGGCAGGTCTCTTCCACACTGTCATCCAGGAAGGGGGACACACCGCTGAGCAGCACATAGGTAAGCACTCCAACACTCCATGTGTCCGAGGTCAGGGAGACAGGGTTCCCAAGAATGATTTCCGGGGCTGCAAACTCGGGGCTCCCCAGCAACTGGTGGATGTAGTAGGTGGTGTTGAGCTGGACAGCGTCTCCAAAGTCTGTCAGTTTAATGGTTGGCTTGGCCAAACTCTGATCCACCAAAATGTTCTCAGGCTAGAAGGCAGGAGGAGACACTGTCATTGGTCAACATCCCTAGTCCATGCCCAGTCTGACCACTGTCAGGATCTTATGGCGAGGTGGAAGTCAGCCCCACAAGTGCCAAAAAGTGCTACCCAGAGGAGGCTCTCCGGGGTCAGCGAGAGAACATGCTGGAGAGGAACAGGCCCCTAGGAGTGCCTCTCAGCTCTAGGGTCCACATGGCCTCCTCTCCCCAAGGCATCCTCAAGTGGGCAGATCCAATGTTACCTTGGCAGCACTGACAGGAACTTCCTAAATATCTCCTGACCCAACAGATCTTACTCTACTAGTTCTTCCCTGTTGTGAGCAACACTGAAGGCAACCCACAGTGAGAGATGAGGGATCTGCTCCAGTGTGCTTAGTGCCCCGGTTGCCTCCAGGCTCCGGGAGGGAGGGGGGGATCTCACATCCCATGTGGCCTATGTAGAGCTGCCCTTGCCCCGCCCTGGGCCTGCCAACCTTTAGGTCCAGGTGTGCTATCCTGCAGTTGTGAAGGTATCGGACAGCTTCCAGAATTTCCCCCAGGTACGCTCTGACCTTCCCTTCGGTGAGGCTTCCCCATCGCACCACACAGTCCAGGAGGCGACCCTGGTCAGCCCTATAAGGTAAGAAGGACATTTGTCATGATGCCTTTCAGTGCACACAGACCGTTTTAGGAAGAAACCAACCCCATGCTCTTGGGACTGTGTACATCCAGTAGATGACATGGTACAGGGAGGGGGTACCGGCCCCCTCAACTGAGAAGATCCAAGTGAGTACTGGCAGGGGGAGAGCAGCTGTTAAGAGACTGCAATCTTGCTGTGTGTTGCTATGGCGAGCTGCCAGGCAGTGTCTATGCAAAGCAGACATCTGGATGTAGGTAAGTGCTGCCTGAAGGAAGGGGTCACCGCCTCCTTAAGCCTAGGCTTCCTTCCTTCCTTCCATCCGGAACATGCCACGCAAGGATGGGATGAGATCATGTTGTAAAAAGCCACATGCTAGGGTAACATATGCATGCTTATTTAAAAGTTACCCTGGTCTGAACTAACGTTTAATATGTAAAAAACACAAGGCTCTACACTGAACGTTCAGCAGTATCTGGTCACTCCACCTTCAATACCAGGAGAAGGGTGCGTCCCTGCCCCATTTCAGAGATGAGGCGGCAGAAGCAGACAGGGTATAAAAGTTTCCTAAAGTCCCATGGCTCATGAGCAGCCACTACTGGAGTCTGCTCCGAACACCTGCTGTTATAAAACCAGAAGTTTATAGGAAGGCTGACCGCCTGTCTGGCAAGGAGTGACCATTAGTGGGAAATTAGGACACTCTTAGGAAAATTGATTCTAGTAACAGTCTGGCGAGGCAACACTAGGATGGTTAAATGAGGATGGCCTCCATATGCTCATATATTCGAACAGATGGTCTCCAGTAGGTAGAACTGTTTGGGAGGGATCAGGAGGCCTTGCTGGAGGTGGGCATTCCCAGTTACCTCTCTCTTCCTTATGCTTATGGATCAGACAGATGTAAGCTCTTGTACTGCTCCAGCCCCAAGCCTGCCTGCCTGCCTACCACCGTGTTTCCAGCCATGGTAGTCATGGATGCAAACTCTAGGGAACGCTGAACTCCTAAATTCAATGTTTTCTCTTTTAAGTTGCCTTGGTCATGGTAAATGGAAAAGCAGCCAAGAAATACATCATGCAATGTTCCAGTAAAAAAGAAAACAAGAGCTGGGGAGCTGGGGGGGTGTAGGTCAGTGATCCAATCCCTGTCAGGCACACGTGAGGCACTGGGTCCAACTCTGCACTGCAAAGCAAACATACTCCTTTCAATATTGCTGCCCCATCCACTGCAAACTTTAGAGCAAGGCTTTTGTGACGTAAGGACATAAGGGAGTTTTTCTTGTTTCTTGTTTGGAATCCCTGTGGAAGGTGGAAAGCTGCTGCTGGTTATCAAGCTTAGCCAGAGAGCCATCCCAGAGAGGGGTGGGGGCGCCAGGCTTGGCCTTGGACACTGGTTCCCCACACATGCTGCATCATGTGAATTCATGACAGTTCTCTCGTAGCTGTGCCTTTAAAGACACCAAGGATGAGGTGCTGGAAGAGATGGCTTAGTAGCCAAGAGCACTAGCTACTCTTGCAGGAGCCAGGTTTAATTCCCAGTGCTCAAATGATTTTTGTCATGACTAGAGGTTCCCCAACAGCAGTCTCTAACAATAAACCTATCTTTGTTGATGTTCTATGAACGTTAAACCACAGAGGCTTTTTTTTTTCCTCAGAGAACAAACAAGATCAACAAAAAGTGCTGGGAGCCGAGTTAAGGATGGGGAGGAGGGAGGTTGGGTACGTACATTTCCAGAACCAGGACGTAACTGGTAGGGGTTTCGAAGGTGTCAAGAAGGCTCACAAGGAGAGGGTGCTGGAGGTTCTGCAGGATGCCAAGCTCATGTGTGACTTGGTCACGCTTTACCAACTTCTTGCTTACAAACTTTGTGGCCACTGCTCGTTTGGTTCCCTTCTGATCACACTTCTTAACCACAGCAAATCTGCCCCTGTAAGATGTGTCAAAGAGAGAGGACATGGAATGCTGTCTTGACACCTATGCACAGATGCTACTTTCCCGGGCCATATCAGCAATGGGATTGCCACTCCTCGCTCCAAATGGCAGTCTCCATTTCTCATGCTGGGACTGGGCAAGCCTTGGGCTTCCCGCCAACTGAATGAGGAAAGGACTCGGGTGCTCTGAGCTGGCTTGCAAGGTAGGCAAAGTGTCTCCTCAGCTGAGGGTCAGGTCTCACATGCATACCGAGAGCCCAGGCTGCACCATGACTTTCTATGAATAAGATGACCTTGCTCTCAGGTGAAGGACATTTCTCACACCCACAGACAATGGATAAAAGTGTGGCATAGGCAGGGCAGGTGGCGAGGTAAGTTACAGCTCTTTGCCACTTCTCCCTTGGGGAGGTGGAGGGTCAATGGGTGGCTGCCCAGTGACTGTTAACTGTGGAATATGGAGAGTACAGTTGCTGTTTTTTCTGTCATGACATCGTTCCTGTCAGGATAGACTGAAACCTTCTAAGAAACCTCTTCTCTCCTTAAGCTGTTTCTGTCAGGCACTGTCACAAAAACATAAAGCCTAACACCAAAGCATGGGGGTCATTTCTCCTGGTGGCAACATTCTGTTTTCTGTCTTGAGACAGCGAGTACTCTTCCTTCTGTGGAGGGGGCTCTGGGTTTCACATCATACCTGCCGAGCTCAGCCACCTCACTGTAGAAGGAGTCAAAGTTGTCCTTCCAGGTCACCATGATCCCGTCACTTCCTGGACCTGCAAGAAGAATACCATGTTGCCTGAGTGGACTTGTTTCTCCTTTTTAGTATAGTGTCTCACTCTGTCACCACACTTAAAATGGTGGCCCCTCTTGCCTCTGTTTCCCAAACACTGGCATTACAGGTGTGAGTCACCATGCTTGGCTCCAGAGTGTACCTGAGGCCAAGCTTCTTGGTAAGAAGTCACAAATCTGCACTGTCCAATACGGCCACATCGTGGCCACCAAGCATCTCTGAGAAGTAGAACTTCTGCCACAGTAAGACAGATGCATGAGGCACTGGACTTAACATGAACAGAAGATGTAAAATATCTCATAGACAATATATAGGCATTGACTTCGTGCTAGAATCAAATACTGTGGATATATTAGGTTAAGTCAAATGCTAGTGAAATCAACTTACTTTTATTTAAGAATTATAAGCATCAGCCACCACTGTCTAGTTTCAAGTGCTTTTTTGGTGGTGAAGTGATACCTCTGGCTGTGCCACTAAAGCGTGACACCTATAGACAAGCGCACAGTCACAGCTCCTAGCACCTATATGTCCTGATAGTCTCCTCAGGAAAGTGACGTCAGCAATGCCAATTCTGAAGCCCCTACCCAGCTCCACTAAGGAATATTGAAGACTAGCTCTCTTAGGGTCTAAATGTGCCATGCAAGTTGCCAAGGGAGACAGTCCATCAAGAATCCCGCCCTGCTCTCAGGCCTATGCACTACAACAATGACCAGCACAGCGACATGTCCACAAGGGCACAACAGTAGTATTTACATGTTGGAGCAGCCAAAAGCCATCTAATTTGATCTAAAGCCTGATCAGCATAAAGGAATTCACGGCTGATACTGTAAATCCAGTCAACTGCCTATGGTGCTGAGGTCACAGACCCTGCAGGAGAACCTACAGTGTGATTCCTAGCTGTATTCCAAGTACAACCTTACCTTTCTATCTACAGTTAAGTGTAGCTCTCGTCCCTCATCAAACACATTTCTTGTTGCTATTACAGAAATCTGCAACTGGTCAGAGATGGAGAACAACTGCCCATTGGGTATCCAACACCAACTGAGACACCTATAACACAACCCTAGATCTCAGGGAAGGTCCAGGGCAACCACTGTGATAAAGTGTGTTCTACATATCATAGAGAACCTGCCCATGACATCTTAACAGTAAGGCTGCCTAAATGAGACTCGCGCAACGACAACACTGTGAGTTGACAAGCAATGTATATGGAGAGAAAGTCACAAGGGCCCACGCCTAGATGAGGAACTATAGGCAATTAATTAGTCAGAGAGGTTCAATCAGTGTCCTCCAGGGATGAGCCCCTGATAGGTTATCCAATCCGAAGTGGTCATCTCTAAACACAGGAATATACAAGCAACACTAAATGGGCATAGGCTGTGTGTGTTAGTGTGTATGTGTGAGTGTGTAACAGTAATACTTAAAGAAGAGGCACTGAGTTTGAGGGGGAATGGGAGGCACGGAAGAAGCAGGAGAGGAGTGAAAGTGATATAAATACAGTACTCATGCACAAAATTTTCTAAAGCTTTTAATTAAAAGAAAAAGAGAGAAATACTGGATTTTTCCCCCATATAAACTCAAACATTTTCTCCTAAAAAAGCTCTTTTAAAATTCCCTAAAAATTTTCTTCCAAACCAGGTGACGTGGCACACAACTGTAATCCCAGCATTCAGGGAGGCAGAGAGGCAGGTGAATCGCTGTGAACCCAGGGGAGCCTGGTCTACCAAGTGAGTCTAGGAAAGCCAAGGCTACACAGTTCAGAAACCCTGTCTTGAAAAACCAAAACCAAACCAACCAACCAACCAAACAAACAAATAAACAAACAAAAACAAAAAATGGTTTCCATTTCACAAAGATACCTGCACAACTATATTCATAGCAGCTTTATTCATAACAGCCAGAAACTGGAAACAACCTAGATGTCCCTCAACCAAAAAAATGGATAAAGAGACTGTGGTACATTTACCCATGGAATACTACTCAGCTATTAAAAACAAAGACATCATGCAATTTACAAGCAAATGGATGGAACTAGAAAATATCATCCTGAATGAGGTAAACCAAACCCACAAAGTACATGGTATCTACTCACTTATAAGTGGATATTAGCCATAAAGTACAGGCTAACCATGGCACAATCCACAGACCCAAAGAAGCTAAGTAACAAGGAGGGTCCAAGAGAAGATGCCTGAAACTCACCCAGAAGGGCAAAGAAAACAGGCACTGGAGGAAGAGAAAGAACTAGGCAGGAGAGGGGAGCAGGGTGGGGATTAGGGGTAAGGAGAGCAGGGGAGAGGCCGGAGTGAGAGAACACAATCAGTAGAAGTGGGGGGCATCTCTAGGACATGCCAGAGACCTGGGATAGGAGAAGCCCCAGGGAGTTTATGGGAGGGGGCGGGTCACCCTAGCCGAGACTCCTAGCAGCAGGGGATATGAACCCTGAAGTGGCCACCCCCTGTAGCCAGGCAGGACTTACAGTGGAAGGATAAGGACACACCAAGCCACCACAAAACCTTCTAGCTCAAATCTGTCCTGCCTGCAAGATGTGCAGGGACAAAGATTGCAAGATGTGCCGGGAACAATGATTTGAGGGAGGGGACGGCCCACCAAAGAAAGACTGGCCTTACTTGAGACCCATCCCATGGGAGAGAACCAATCTCTGACACTATTAATGTTACTCGGCTATGCTCATAAATAGGAGCCTAGGATAAATCCTCTGACAGGCTTCACCCAGCAGCTGATGGAAACAGATGCAGAGACTCATGGCTAAGCATTAGACAGTGCTCGGGGAGTCATGTTGGGGGAATGATTGAGGGACACCGTAAGAAGACCTACAGAGTCAACTAACCTGGGCTCATGGCAGCTCATAGAAACCGAACCACCAAAGAGCATGCATGGACGGGTCCTAGACCCCCTGTGCATATGTAGCAGATGCGTAGCTTGGCCTTCATGTGGGCCCCTGACAACTGGAGCAGGGACCCTCTCTGACTCTGATGCCTCCCTTTAAATCCCATTCCCCTAATTGGGGCGCCTTGTCTGGCCTCAGTGGGAGAGGATGAGCCTAGTTAGTCCTGCATCGACTGAATGTGCTAGGGCAGGTTGGTACCCATGGGGACTTCCTCCCTTTTCTCTGAGGAAAAGGAGAGGTGATAATATGGGAGGGGATGTGAAGGAGATTGTGAAAAGGGGAGGGGGGCTGTGATCAGGATGTAAAGTGAATATATAAATTAATTAATGGGGAAAATGTCTTCCAAATATTGCATGTATACCGAAGAGCCCACGTGACATAATTGTCTAATCACTGATAACCAAGCAATTCAAGAAATGGCCTTACAATGACTGGAAGCCCCTTGGCTCCTCCTTGCACAGCTCCCCTTCTTCACCGAAGGGGACCCTTGCCTGCCCTGCTCCGTCCTCCTCCATCAGTGGGAGCTTACACATATCTTTGAGGTGGCAGGACCGACCCCTGTTAGCCTCAAGATGCAGGAGTCACTACCCTAGCAACTCTCCTGCCCTGAGCCAGCCGAAGTGCATGGCCTTGGTGTCAAGGTGTCCAAAGGGCTGGGGCGGAGGGTCAGCAGGGCAGGAAGAGGTGCAGCACTACCCTGGAGAGCACTAGGCAAAAGAGCAGGCCAGCTCGCTGGTGGGGACCGACTAGAAGTCATTCCTGGCACACACTGCCTACGCCTGCGAACCAAGGAAGGGGCTTTTCACTGTGTTGTCTGACAAGATGGCAGTTTTCTAAAGACTTTCAAGATTTTGTGATAGGAATAATAGCTCCACGTTAACTTTTCTGTTATTTTCCTGCTCAGATCCCATGGGACACTCTGTCACATTCCGAGCTGCCAGCAGCAGTTTATTAAGAGCCAAACTCTACAATATGTATGGGTTTTTTTGCTTTGTTTTGAATGAGAAAATCAGTGACTCTTTACTTTTAACTTTAAGATTGTGCTCTCTTTTAGGTCACAATCCCATAAACATAACATGTTTTTTCTATTACTTAATAAAGTCAAAATATGAGATAAAAGTTTTAGACAAATTTGGCTTACCATCTACACATAGGGTGCTCAGTTAGTTGGGATTTTTCTTTTCCTAAACCTTAGCAGCTGAGGACAGGTGGCCCTTGTAGCTGCCTGGTGTAGCACGGTTGGCCGCTGTGGGCATTGCTGGAAACCAGCCCACACATGCCTGAGCTCAGTGCCTCCCCATACCACGTGCAGTCACAGGAAGCGAACAGGGTTAGGCAGGATCCTGTGTACAGGGCTGGAAGGCTAGCTGCAGAGATCACGGCATCCTGTCGGGCTGTGGGTATGCCCGGGCCACCGACAAGCATGTCCCCAGGAATGCTCTCCTAGCTGGATATTTGGGGGAGTCACTGAGCTGTGACAGTCCCTGCCTCACTGAAGGGCTGTGTTGAGATCTGAGACAACCCTAGGGCCCTTACCACTTACTTCCTTTTCACTCATATGCTTCATGACTCAACTTAGCCTCAGCTGGAAGACTGGACAAAAGGACATGCACTTAGGTATTTGGCACATGAAAGTATCATATGCCAGCTCAAGCCAGTCACTTACATGACGCAGGTGTCCAATGGCACGGTCAAAGACTTTTATACACACTACCACTTAAGAGTCTTCCCCTGAGCTCCTTCAAGGTGCCACCTTTCTTGTGACACTGCTATTCGAGCCTCTTTTGGACACCTACACACGTGCCCTTTTATTCTAAACTTCAGCCCACTCCAAGTGCGGCAGATACACTAGAGTTCAGGAGAATGCTGGCAGAGGCGCTCTGTCCCAAGTGGCTCACCTAGAACCCTCAGGCTGGCGGAAGATGAGGCTGAACCCATGTCGTTCACAGCAATGCACGTGTAGATGCCATCATCTTCTGTGGTCACACCAGTGATCTTCAGAGTGGCCTCCCCAATGTCACTGTGGCACACGTGAGAATACACTGGCGTCAGGAGGGCTGAGCACCTTTAGGTACCAGCTCTGCCTCCCTTCCCATGTATGGTTTTGGTTGTGAGGCTAGCCTTTAAAGGCTGAGCCAGCTCTCCAGCCCCCTCCCAGGTATGAAACGTTCCCCCACAGACTAAGTGCCCAAGGTGATGGAGGAAAAGAAAGGTGCATTCCCAGTTCCTGAATAACCGGACCAACTATGCCCCTAAGCCAGGGAGAGCTGCTCCAGAGTGGCTCCTCACCTGTAGGAGACGCTGTAATGATCATCGTTGTTCAAAGTGTTGTGTTCAGGGCCCTTCCAGGTGATTGAGGCCTTGGGGCGGCCACAGACACGACATCTAAAAACAACGGTCTCCCCTGTCTCACATGTGACCTCACTCAAAGGGATAACGAATTCTGGGGGAACTGCAAGGTAAGGGAGTTTGGTCAATGCCAGTCACCCACAGTGTGTCTCCATCCCTTTCTCATGTTGGCCTACAATGGAAAGCCAGACCACCATGCGGTAGGCCAGTGCAGAGGCACGGTGCTCTGACACAGACCCTGCAGGGCTATGATCCCTCAGACTGCAGGAAAGACAACAGAACTCACCGTCGTAAATGTAGTTGGGGTTGAGAAGCTGAAATGGAAAAGGCAAATAGGCATTAATTCCAAGGCTACAATTACTGCCGGAAGAGTTTGGTTGGCTGGAGTCGCTCAAACCTTCTACTGCTGTTTCATGCCCTTGAACAGGCAGGCCGTATCTTCTTAGTCTCTCTCTCTCTCTCTCTCTCTCTCTCTCTCTCTCTCTCTCTCTCTCTCTCTCACGCACACACATGCTACTTTACGTGTCCCATGATTCAGGAACAGCTCGACCAACTTAGCCACATTCTCTGAAGCCACATGTGGACCTGGTGTGGTGTGCAGGTGTAAACCAAGTTCTTAGTAAGTCATGTGCCAGCACGGTTCGCAACTAGGGCAGCTGGTGTGATGCTGCCCCTGGGAGAGCATCCTCAAGCAAGCCCTAGCTTGCATCTGCAGCAGCTCATCTAGCGACCTTCCCTGCCTCCCCTTGGAGGTGGTACCCTGCCTGGCCTTCTCACACGCACCTTCACAGATACCTTGTTGCTGAGCCCTTCTCGTGGCTTCCTGTACCCGTTCTCCAACTTGCCGTCCCTTTTGCTGTCTTTATCTTTCTTCTCGGACTTCTTCTTTAAGCGGAGTGCTGTGTGCCAAGATGTTGACTTCCTAGGGAGGAAAAGGACACACGCTCACATCCCTCCTTCCCCGTGGTCGGCAGATGACACCCGGAAGCGACCAGAGAAAGGCTGATGTTACACCTGTGCTTCAGAAGAACGGAAGGTCTCTAGGGGATTCTGTGAAAACTAACTTCACAGTGATGCCCATGAAGCAGGCGACAAAGGCAGCAATTCCTTAGGCAAATTTTAAAGATTAAGACACAAAAGTAATCGTTAATTCTGTGTAACACTATGCAGAGACAGTCAAATGTTTCCAGTATCTTTTTTTTTTGTTGTTGTTGTTTGTTTTTGAGGGCACTGTTGTTTTGGCAGGAACATGGGGATAGGTGAAACGGTTTTCCCTTCCTCATCCAGTCGGCTGAAGGTATATGAAAGAAACTTTCCAGGAACCCACCTCAGACTCAGTGGGTACCAGCAGTTTGAATTTGCCTGCCTTCATAACTGTTGTGAGCTCGTCCCTTGCAAGTCTACCCTCTGCTCTGCCTATCCACAGCCTGCCACAGTGGGCCTGTAGCCCTGAAGAACTCTAATCCCAGGTTTACCAATATGTGTTCTGAGGAAATAGTAACACAGGGCTTTCATCTCTTTTAAAAGAAATCTATTTCTTTTAAAGCCAAGGCTGACAGAGAAGGCTGTACAGCAGGGGTCCAGGACGCGCCACTCACTTCCCTCGAAGGGAAGGGGAGATGACCGAGGCTTTGCCTCTAGTGCTAGCCTTCTGCAGGGACCCGTGTGGCCAAGGAGCACCCTGTCTTCCAGGTCTATTACAGTTCTACACTAGATAAAATGTGGCCAGTCTCTCACATTTCAGGGGGTTTTGAGGAAAAGAAAAGTTTCAAAAAGCAGCACAGACTAGGTTTTCTTCAATGTAGCAAAGGTAGCCTCAATGAGCCTCCCAGTAACAAAGAGCTCACAGCAAAGCCATCCTGTAGACTAGTGGGTCCCAATCTTCCCATGGGCCCCTTAATACATTGTAACCCCCAAGCACGGAACTGTTTTGTTGCTAGCTCATAATTAATTCTGCTACTGTTATGAATCATACTGTAAACATCTATATTCTCTGATGGTCTTTGTGACCCCTGTCTGATCCCTCAAGGGGCCTCAACCCACAGGTTGAGAACTGCTGGCATAGACTTTTCCCTTCAGCCTGTTGAGTGATGATCCTGTGTTTCTCAAAAGATCCTGCTAAGCTTAAGACCTTCAGGGACTATTTAGTGATCTGAACAAAAGAGGTATCAGAGACTCTGTTAGGGTAAGGATACCCCCTCCTTCCCTTGGGATCACACAGTTCGCTTAGAGGCACACCTACATAAACAGACACAGATTTCCCTTCACCGGTTTCTTCCGTCTAGAGCCTTCAAGCACTCCCTGTAATGGCTACTGCCACCCCCCCCCCCACAGCTGTCCATGCTCAGGTCTGAGCCATCAAGGCTCCCACTCACTTGAGAGTCCCATCAGGGTTCTCCATGATAACTGCACTGGTATGGCCCAAGACAAAGCCCGGAATCCAGCCCTCGGCTGCAGGGCACTGGTCAGTGGCGGCTCGGAACACCAGAAACATGTTCTGCTGGTTGCTGGCCAGAATTTGAACGACCTCTCCTTGATGGACGTTTATCTCATCCTCCTTCACTGCCGTGTACTCGTGCGTCACCAGCATAGTGGAGATGTTGCTACTGCTGCTGCTTTCACTCTGGAGGGAGAGACGAAGAAGACAAGGCGGGCAGGGACTGAGACGGGTTCTGGCAGCCAACAGCCACTGGTTACTGTGTGCCGTGGCACCAGCCGCAGAGGGGCTCGGCCGTCAGACAGGGAGGTGTTATACTCTTCGTTCACACTCTCTTCCGTTTAGTGTCCCCCTGTGCAACGGCTCGGGCCAGCAACCGAGAAACAATTCCAAAAGGTCCGCCTTTAGCGCTGACGTCCTGGGAGCCTGCTGCAGATGGATGTTCATCATGCCCTGCACCAGCGGCTCAGTCCTCATAGCGACGCCATGCTGGGTGCTTCAGATCCAAGCAAGAGTTAACTTTGAAGGCTGTAGAGTAGCCATTTGGCTTACTGACATAATTAAGCCATTGGCGTAACTGGGACGCCCCCAATCTTCCTAAGAAGCCAATCACTGGGAATGTGCATTCCAGGTTACAGGATGTCTTTTGCCTAAACTTTACTACCCTCACCTCCCAAAAAAGAAGAATGTAGAACACCTCAAAGGCCAACTCACTAACTCTCAACTCTTATGGGTAGCTGCTCTGTTGCCTTTATGTCCCTCAGTAAATGCTGCTCTGACTGAGCTTGCCTCGGGGGTCTTCATGATGCTCTTGCCATGGGAGAATGTGGTACAGCACCACAGAGCTGCCTTCAAGCTTTGGGGAAAGTGACCACTAAGTGGCTGTGGAGATATCTTCCACTACTCTTCTCCTGGGGCCTCAGTGCCACCCAGTTTCTTTGCTCAGTGACTGAGGTTTAGTTGGCCCAAATACCTGTTCAGTAACTTAAGTCAATGAAGCAAGACTGTAAAAGTCAAAGCAAGTTGGCTTCTCAAGGGCTCCAGCAAGGGCACATAAACTGAATGAACAAAACCCAAATGGCAGTCATATGCCCCGTGCGCTCATCTGACTAGTGACCTACTGTTCCAGGGAAGGAGAAAGGTGACACCACTGGTGATTTCTGAGCGTCAACTCGACCAAGACGGCCTCTGGCCCCTGGTTTTTGTGAGCTTGCGCTCAAATGCTTCTATGTTGCTGCTGCTGCTGCAGGGCATTTACAATGGTCAGGATTTCAAAGGCCTTAGCCTACACTGTACTCCAGGACACTCTGAGTGGGAGATCACCTGGCCCAGCCACACCCTTTTCAGTGCTGGTCTATTGATCATGTCAGAACCTGCTGGAGCAGACTGCTGAGGGGGCATCAGACCCACCTGCTCTTCTCTGTGAGGCCACACGCGGGGAGCCAACAAGCCAGTTACTGGGAGTTGCATGGATGGGCTGTGTGTGTAAGCTGCTTGTGGACACAGAAGAGCTGCCTGTGTTCATGATGAGTCGGGTTGCTCTTGTCGCCGTGGTACCCACTATCTGCCTAGGTCTCTTCAGTTCGCAGGGTGTCACGGGCGCTCACTTTGTACTTTCAGTATGTACTGCACAATATTTTGGCTTACATGGCAGGGCCCAGTAGGTTTTGGCATGCCAGAGGCAAAGGTGCTAGAAATGTAGCCTGAAAGGTGCTGTGCCACAGCTGCCATGGTTACGGCACCACAGTGGGCTGCATCGCCTAAGTGCAGTAATTTGCAGCGATTGCAGTTCTTGTCATTTCTGCGTATACCTCTGGCCTGGATAGGCACCAGGCATTTCAAATCAGTCGTCCTCAGCTCCCACAATTCCTTGCTATAGAACAGGGCCTTGTTCCCTCAGATTAGGATGAGAAGTGTGCACAGGCCACTCAACCAGTGACAGGGAGGCTGGGCTGGTGCTGACTCTAATGTGTGCTCTTTTGCTGCCCGTGTGGTGGTGTGGTGGGAGGGAAAGTCACCTAATGGCATGGCAAGCAGGCTTAGCCCAGTCAGTGTGGGGCCGTCTATTTGCACCCCGCCCTGATCTCAGCAGAAGGTGTCATCCGGAGCAGGCAGAAGGGCACCTCTAGAGGTCAGACCCAGCAGCCTGTCTACAGATGCAGGCAGTTCCTCAGAGGTGGTCACAGGAGAGGAGGCCCTGCTGGCCTGCTAGCAACTAAAAGCTCTAAAAGGCCCCTTTAGCCAGAGCCGGGCTGAGGGCCAGAGGGCATTTCACACCCCCTTTCCAGATGTGAGGCATTCTGATGAAAACCCAGCCTTCAAGTTTCCTTCTTCAAGCTGCCTCCCACAAAAGCAGCAGGAAGAGGCAGAAATCAAATGCCATCCCCCCAACCTAAAAGCCAATGACACCATGCAATGGGCCGGGCCTCCCTCAAGGTGGAGCTATGCCCTCTACCCATGCCCAGAGATGTGGGCCTGGCTTCGGCAGACACATAGACCTGGAAGCTCCTTTCTGCGCATTAGGAATGTACCAAAGTTAGGGGGTGCAGGAGATGTCAGCAGGCTGGCTTGGTATGGGTCACAGTGCTGGGACCAGGCTTGGTACCTGGGTGGACACCTAGGTCTGGGAGTGTGACTTGTCAGTGGTTGTCTGCCCATCTACAGTTTTCAATCTAGCTGGAAGTTTCCTTGCTCTGTAGGACAAGTCCATAGCAAGGACATGGGGAATGTCTGCCATCGGACACTTGCTCAACTACTTAGTGGTCACCTCAGGTAAAAATAAATTCATCAAGACCCACTTCATAATTTCTCCCACAAATAAAGATGAAGGCTGAGTTAATCAAAATACCTAACGAAAAAGAAAGTGAGATCAAGAATCCAAATGAGGGATTAATAGAAGTCCAGAGGAAAGAGACATGCAAAAGCTAGATTATATATATAAATATGTATATCTATATATACAATGAGAGACACAGACCCTTTTTAGGGAAATGTATTTAAAAATTTATAAAGCGATCAAACATACACTCGTTTGAACAGTTCTGTGCACTCACGCATGCCTTCAGGAGTGTTATGGGCCAGGTCACCTGCCCTGTAGGGAATAGTCAGAGGACAGTGAGGAGGCCACAGAGTGGGGGACACCCAGCAGAGACACCCTTCAGCCTGGGGACCCAATGCAAGTGACCCCAAAATGAGCTAGAACCCCACTGCAGAGGCACTTGAATTGCCCCTGGCATCCTCTCTGGAGGCGTGCGGCCCAGCCATCTCTGGAGAAGCCAAGTGTCCAGGTGCCTGGGCCAGTGTCTCTCCAGGAGACTCGGGGTGGAGGAAACTCCCCCACTGGGTAGATTCCTGCCCCTTATGCCATTTTATTTTGCTTTGAGTTGCTGTTGGAAGTTTTCTTGAGGATTTTTTTTTTTCATCAGATGACTCAAAAAAGCTGCAAAGATAACTTATGGCATAAAAGAGCAAAAGTAAGCAATGAAGAAAAAGCTTAAAGTCACACATTTCACGGTGAGTCGTAGAGAACAGAAAAAAAGAGCCCTCCAAAAAGTGGGAAAAAAAAAGTGTGAGGAAGGCAGGGCCTAAAAAAACAAGTCCCAAGATACTCTGCTGGTCAGAAACTGAAGAGACTTAAAGACGAGGCATTGAGGAGGTTAATGGTGCATTTTCTCTTAATAAGGAGACAGGAGTAAAGCGAGAAGCAAGTTAGTAGAGAGGAGAGCAGGCGCTGTCCGTGGTCCCACAAGGGGTTAGCGGTGGCTGCATTCACTTGGTGTCTGGGTGCCAGTGCAGCCCCACGGGGGCACGGACACGAATGCACACACAGGCCACAGACGTGTCTACCGAGACAATGCAAGGAGGACTGGAGAAGGCGGATACTGCTGCACAGTGCTGGAGAGCTGGAGTTAGTACGGAGGTTTAGAAGAGCTGGCGGGACAGAGGCGGCGGGGTGGATGGGCGCAGGCTCCCTGGCGCTCTTACCCCATTGCTCTGAGTGGACTGCACGGACTGCTCGCTGGCTGAGGAGCACGTGCTCATGCGGTCTGTGTCCTTGCTGGGGGCTGCGTGGCGGTGCGTCTGTCGCTGGAGGGAGTCAGTGTCCCCCGGGAAGGTGAAGGAGCTTGGCCGGCTGGCAGGGGAAGCAGGAATGGAGCTCCAGAAGGAGCCCCCCTTCTGCAGGGGGCTGCTGGGAGGAAAGGCCTCCTTGCCAAAAGGAGAAGGGAACGTAGTAGAAAGAGGAGAGTTCAGCGGTGAGACGGCCCCGGGCCTAGTCTTGCCCAGAGGCAATGGGCCCAGGTTTCCCCGGGTATCCTTGGTGTTTCCATCTTGGCTTGTACCAGAAGCATTCCCAGGGGCTTTCCTGGGGCTCTCCATCATCTTCATCTTGGGAATGGGTTCTGTTTCTCGTTCGTGACCTTCGGAGTCTCCACTCAGGGGGAGCCTGCTGGGCTGGCCAAGGCTGGCCTCAAGGCCCAGGCTGCTGCTGGGGGTAGGCAGTGAGGGGCTGGGAGCAGACATACCTGACATCTTGTCTGCCTCTGCCTGGCTTGAGGCTGCAGAGGAGACCAGCATGGGGGTGTGGTGTCTGACAGGCTGTGGGATCCGGGAGGGCCTGCTCCTGCTTGAGCTGGGGCCGCTGCTACAGCTGCTGGGGCCACTGCCATGGCTGCTGCTGCCTCCACTGGAGGCTCCGCTGCCACCGCTGCCCCCGCCCCCGCTGCCGCCGCCCCCGCTTCCACTGCCGCCGCCCCCGCTGTGGTTCCTCTGGTACTCGATTGGTGATGTCAAGGCTGTAAAGCAAGCAATTCAATAGAAGCAGGTCAGTTAGGATACCAAGTAAATTCCAGAGTGTTAAAAAAGAAAGAAAAAGATAGAAAGAAAGAAAAAACAAGAAAGAAAAGGAGGGCTTGAATGAGCTAATTCCGGCAAATGCTTATAGTTGTAGAAACCTATTCCCACCCCAGGGGTCAATATAATTGGTTAGTCAGTGAGCTAGACAGCAGCCTGGGGCAAAGGCCAGGCAGATTACTACCAAACCGACAGTGCCACCTACTGAGTGAGTGAGTGTCTCTGTTCCTGACTTTGGGATGCTCTGCAGAGGGTTTTTCTTGAGAAGGGAACACTGCAGCTTTTCCCTGTACTGGGCTGAGGCACAGAACGTGGCTATGCAGGAAAGACCACAGTGAGGACTGATTCAGTAAGCATTTAGCTCCTAACTGCATTCTCCGACTCTTCATTATCTACCACGTTAAAAATACAAGTGGGAGCTGGCAGTCACAGGGACTACTGCAGACAAGAGCAGGCAGGAAGAGGATAGCTAAGCACCGTTGGCTTCTCAGCTTCTCCAGAGTCACATGAGTTACAGATACTGGGGAAGCCACGTTTCAGTCTGTCTCAGGCAGGGTCTTCTATATAGCTGAGGCTGGCCTGAGCTTGCGATGTTCTTGACTTAGCTTTGGAGTGCTAAGATTATAGTGCACACTATCCCATGTACCTATGACTTGCTTTTTAACTGGGTGTGCAGTGCGTTTGCCAGAGTTTCCATTATTTTTTATCAGTTTCACATCCTTACGATCATCTTAAACTTCCTGTTCTTAGGATGGGGTTATACTGTATAATCTATGCCTGGAAGAACATTCTGAGGAGCACACACGGAAACGTGGGTGTCTGCTCTAATCCCGAATGACAGAAAAACCCCTGTGGCATTCTAGACACATTGTCAGTCTGTGCCTTGGCTTCCTGATCTGCAAGAGATATAGTGAACGTTAAGTTCTGTCACCATTACTATGTAATGAGAACGCTGAAAACAGAAAAGTGTGCGTTAGAGAAAGGAAGCCCAGCCCGCAAGAGGGTACGTCACCATTTAAAAAGTTGCGCTGGTTTTCTAAAATTTGGTTGATTTCATGGATCCATGTTTGCCGGACACTTGGATTGGATGAATGCAAAATGAAGGTCTCCACCGCATCACCTGTCCTTGATGTCAGAGCAAACTTACAGGGATCATTTTCCACGTTTTCCTCCAGGCAAAGGCAGCTCACCTTTAAAACAACAAATCATTATTTACAACAGTTAAGACATAGGGGCACCCTGAGTACTCGCCAGTTGACGAGTGGCCAACAGAACACACCTGCTCTGGAGCGTTATCCAGCCTTAATATGAGAGGGTGCGCTGACGCGCACTGCAACAACGTGGTCAGACTCCCGAAAAAAACCTATGCTAGTAAGCTACGCACACAAAGATAAATGGGGAGGCTCCAGTCACAGGACCCTGAAGCACACAAGCTCTTGGAGACAGGAAGAGGCATGGAGATGGTTGTGGGCTACTGGGAGGGGACAACGGGGATGCCGTGCTTAGAAAGTTTAACTTCTGCAAGCTGAAAAGAGCCCTGGGATCTGAGGGCAGAACCATAACACAAATGAACTCAGTGCTGTCTCCTCCCCGCCCCCAAACAGTTAAAATGGCAAATATTATGGTATGAATGCTTTACTAAAAAAAAGCTCAAGTATGAAGTAAACGTCACCTAACTTTTTGGCTGACTTCTGTTAACTGGATGATGCCGCAGAGGCAGCACTGCAGGTCAAGCACTCCTAAACCGGACACCTAAGCCCAGTGTCTTAAACTCTAAAACCAACAAAACACTCTGAGGGCCTGCGGTGAAGACACAGGCTCACGAGAACTACTACATGAAAGTGCTTTTAGGCTACATGTGTGACGTGAACACAACACACAGATGCCCTCTATGCTCAGAGCTGTGTCCCATCCTGGGGCTGCTGAGGTGGCTTCCGTGGGGTAAAGGGCTTGCAGCACAAGCTGGACAGCCTGATTTCATCCCTGGAGTCCACCTGAGTGCAGAAGGAGAGAAGCAAGTCCACAAAGCTTCTGTCTGACCTCCACATGTGCAATGTGTCATGCGTGCCCACCTACACACACCATCTCCACCCATACATATAAATATAAATAGAATTGGGCACCACTGCTAAGTTGCCTTTATGTATATGTACATAAAAATATTTTTAAATTGGGAGGAAAAAAAAAACCAGAAAGATTTTATGCCTGTAGCACTTCAGGTAAGGAGTATTTAATCTGCACCAGGAAGCTTTTCAAAGCCTTCTCATACCTCAGGTGTAAGGGCTATTATCAAGGGTTTAACGGCTTAATAGCTAAAACAGTTAACTCGCTGGGATTATCTGTCTCCAAAACTCTTGTGCAACTTGCCAGCACTCCTCTTTACTTCTCTAAAAATAAAAACACACCCAGTGTGGTGGTGCACACTTTTAATGCCAGCACTTGAGGCAGAGGCAGGTGGGTCTCTGAATTTGAGGTCAACCTGGTCTACAAAGCGAGTTCCAGGACAGCCAGGGCTACACAGAGAAACCCTGTCTCAAAGTAAGAATAAGAGAGTAAGAACGCTTACTGGGACGGCACATCATGTAAAGGCACCTGCCCCCAAGCACCATCATCCCAGGGACCCCATGATAGAAGAGAACTGATTCCCATAAATTTGCCTCACCTTCATCCACATGCTGTGTCACACAAGCACATGCACACACACAAAAATAAACAAACGTACTTTAAAAAGGCATTAAAAATTCAAATATCAAAAAGGACACGCAAATGTATGTGACATTACGACTAAAATGCTTATAGAAGCCGCAGACACACAATATAAGGCTTCACCGGAGCTTCAAAGGTGCTCTTCGACTTTCTGCCCACAGAACTTGTAAAAGGAATGAAGAGAAAATTTAGAGGGTACGTCGGTGTATAGGCATGGCTTCAGAGGGAGGGCCTGCAGTAGCTGCCACGGAGGTGGCACAAGACACAGAGGGTTTGCATCCCAGCTTCCGGCCACGGTGGCTCCTCTGTTGCTGTCTGGCTCTAATTCCTTTGTAGGTCCTTGTAAGCCAAAGATCATCTGGCTCGAAGGCTGTGCCCACCGAACAACCTGCCCTGGTTCAGGCACCAGAAACCACTGGAGTACTTCATAGGAGAGAGTGCCCTTTCTCACCAGGACATCATGAACCTCACAGCCTCAAAGGGTCTAAGTGGTTCCTCGGCCTCTGATGAAGACCTAGAGTTAATGCAGGAGCGGGGGGTGGGGCACATTTCTCTTCTGAAACTCAGACCTGCAGAGCTGCAGATGTGGCAAGAGCTTAGGGGAGGTGCATGCATGCAACTCCTAGGGACCGTCGGCTGAGGCTTCCGGGTTCCCTTCTGTTATTCTGTCATCTCTGATTTATCTCCCTTACAAACTAGGATAACAATATACAGTTGTTTTCTGTCTGTTCACCATTCTCTGCCACCAGAGGGCACACTATCCTACGGCAGAGAATGTCTTCTCTCTGCCCTATCTTTGAAGCCTGGAAGAACCCTCAGGGTCTCTCTGTTGAATAGAGAAAAGAGACCCCCAGCAGGCTCCTTTCCTTGGTTCCTAGGACAATACTCTGCAGCTGTGGCCCCGAGTGTAAGGTCTACAATGTCCTGCAGAGGGCAGTGCTGCATGTTGCCCAATGGCTACGGCCACAAAGGTATACAGTACAGTCAGTATTCAAGACAGCTGCCCCCAGTACAGAACGTAGGAGACAGGAGGCAGCAGCTTTAAGGATTCAACAGTGTACTAGATGGTTTTGTAAATATTTCATAAAACAAGCTTTGGACAGTGTCACCATTATTATCCTGACAGGAACATGTGCTGGCACACGAAGCTCACAGACATGCTTTTACCTTGATACTGTTCTTGAACAGAAATCCTGGCATGGAAAAGCCCTTTTTTTTATCAAGTGGTTCGCTGAATATGACGATCTGTTCAAAGAGGAAAACCCGCCTCTCTTTGCACCGAGGCAGAAGTCCTGCGTCTTGGTCTGTGACCAAGAATGTGTCCTGCAAGAGCAGTTTACCCTGGGCAACAATTTTACCCTAAAAAAAAGAAGAAGGGAGGAGAGGAGGGAAGAAAACATTGCATTCTCAGTGACCAATCATCGGTTTTCTCCCACAGGATGACGTAGCCTAGCACTACAGAGCTTTCGGTTTTGCTGTAATGAATTCTTAGCTCCGAGCACAATAATCCTTTAACTTAAATGTCTTGCTAACCTTGGTAGCCAATAGCCTCAGAATCAGAAAGTAAGAACAAGATTCTTCAGGGGTGGTTCTGACAAAAGGGAGCTGCCCCTTTCCCCCACATGTCAGCATTAGTCCCCCCACCCCCACCAGGTACACACTGTGAGCTTCAGTCTGGGAAACACAGACCTGAGCCTTTAAGCCCTAATGCTATAGCGAGCAGAGAGCAAGAATCATTGAAGCATTTCCTGGCTCCTTACTCAACTGGAAGATTCTGGTCTGAATTCACCTTTTTATACATTGTTAAGTAGTATGTAAGAGTTGGAGCATGCAACCTGTTCAAGCTGGGTAGATTCAAGAACCCAGTGGTCCTGAAGTCAGTCTCCCAGGGATGAGAGAAGGGCAGGAACCTTCACCCCTAGCTTTCTTGGCTTTAGATGCCTGCAGAGGATGCAGAGGCTGCCAGAGACAAAGCACCGCCCTGCTCGCCTCTAACGGCCTCAGGCAGAGGATGGGTCCCCAAAGCAAATCAAAGGCTGAGGAAAGAGGCTGGAAGAGAGTCAGTCACGTTGAGGAGTGAGAGGAGACCAAATCAAAACAAAAACCCAGACGGAGAAGGACCAGCTTTCTACATGTGCAGGGAAACAATCCAGGGCGTAGGAAAGGAATGGAAGGTGGGGGGGGGGGGAGCCCCTCAAAGAACAACTGCATTACGTCAAATCCTTGCAGCCGCCCAACGTTCATCATGTCGTTGCACCGCTTCGGCACGATGCACATGACTTCTACAGCTTTCTGCGGGTGGGGAGAAAGCAGGGTCAAAGGTCATGCTCCTCCCGGGCAATTCAGTGCTAACCCTCCACTGCACCTCCAGCTTTAGTTTCTTTCCCTCCACACGCTCAGCGCAGCCTGAGCGCGTGGAGAGGGCATAAAGACACATCAGAGACTCCACCCCCTCCCGTGCGGCCCCTCCCAGGACCAGACCCCATGCAGGTAAGGGGTTTGCAGGAGTACCTCTAACTCTGACGTGTCCAGGCTGGCTTTTTTTGAGTACTTGAGGAAGTCCTGTGAGGGAAATGAAGAGAGAGCTGTGGTGAGAGTCGCGGGCAGTGGCAGCTGGCACTTGGTTCAGAGCACTCATTCCACATGCTCCTTCCTTCCTCTCTGAAGTACAGCACACAAAGGCATCCTGATGGCGAAGGCGTCCTTCGCTGTGGCCTCCCTACATGCCCAGGTTCTAAGTCTCATGTGATGTCATCTCTGGGCGTGCTTAATAACTTAAAGCAATTGTAGCCATTGCTAGGTCAACAGGAACAGATATATGGGGACTCAAAGGCTAGTTTTATCAAGAGTCTAAGAACAGAGGCTGGCCGGGAGTGGTGGCTCACACCTTTAATCCCAGCACTCAGGAGGCAGAGGCTGGTGGATCTCTGTGAGTTCGAGGCCAGCCTGGTCTACAAAGTGAGTCTAGGACAGCCATGGCTACACAGAGAGACCGTGTCTTGAAAACAAACAAACAAGCAAACAAATTTAAAAACACCAAAAACAAAAAACACAGGCTGAAGAAATGGCTCAGCAGTTACGAGCACAGGCTGCTCTTGAAGAGGAGCCCAGGTTTGATTCCCAGCATCCACATAGTGACTGATAATTGCTTGTAATTCTGGTTCCAGCGGTTCCTACACCCATGGAGATGGGTGCAAGATACACATGTGGTACATGCATACAGGCAAAACATTCCTACACATAAGTAAAATTTAAAACGCGTAAAACATTCAAGATGATTAAAAAATAAGGCCGTTAACAGTCTGTAGAGATGGCTCAGTGGTTAAGAGTACTGGCTGTTCTTTCTGGGGTCCCACAGTTTGACGGACAGTATGACACAACAGCTTAAAACCATCTGTAATTCCAGTCCCAGGGATCCTCTCCTGGCCTCCATGGGTACTAGGCATATGTGGTACACACACACACACACACACACATACATATAGGCAGAACACACATACACGTAAAGCATTCATATATTTAAAATGACGTTGATAGAGTTGAAGAAACAGCACTTGCATTCCAAGGCATATGGTAGAGAAGCAAGTTTGTTTTAACTGACCCTTTGATTCAGAACTTGAGGGGAGTAAAATAGTGAAAAACGGTGGAAAGGTGTCTTACTGATGTAAAGAATTACTTCAAAATAATTAAGACCAGAAATAAGGCAGCAATAAAACCTCCTCCCACACCGGTACAGGTTGGAAGGTGAAGGAAGTCCCGCCCCTTCAGAGGGGAGACTCCCCCCCACCCCCCACCCCACCACCACCACAGCCCTCACCTTCAGGAGCAGCTGGTACTTCATGATTCTCTGCACAGGTTTGATCAACAGATCTGTGAGCTGCAGTCTGTGGCCAAGGCGCTGCTTTATGTCCTGGGGATGTTAAGGGGAAAACAAAATAAACTGCCTCAAGCGCTGTTTGTTCAACATTTTATTCCTTACAATTAACTGTAACAGTCCTATTGATAAGGTAATGAAAAAGAAAGGCAAAGAAAGCTTCCCACTTCTCAGGATCTAAACATGGGCTTTGAATCTTCCTGAGTGGGTTTTCAGAAAAGTCTATTTCAAGGCTTCTTTCTGCCCACCTGCTTGCCCACCCCAGGGGGAAAAGGTATATAGCATGGGCTGGCGTGTGTTAGCCTTTGGGTCTTGGGTTATAAAGACTGTTTTTTCCCAGTTGTTTTATTTACAGAAACACACATGTCATTATAGGCAAGAAGTCTAGATCATAAATGCCTGAGTTTGTAATGGACAACTCTTTGTAAACTGATAACAATAAAAACCATTTCTCTCCCTCGCCCCTCAAGGGCAGGACAGATGGCTCAGTGGTTAGGAGTGCTGGATGTTCTTTGAGAAAACCCAGGTTCATTTCCCAGTACCCACTCGGTGCTCAGAACTCCATAACCGCCTGTGGTGGTCTGAATAGGAATGGCCCTGAAGACTCATGTGTTTGAATGCTTGGCCCATAGGGAGTGGCACTATTAGGAGGTGTGGCCTTGTTGGAAGTGCATCACTCTGGGGACAGGCCTTGAGGTCTTATATATGCTCAAACTCTGCCCTGTGTGGGACGTAGTCTTCTGTGTGTTCCTGGCTGCCTGCAGACCCAGCTGCAGAACTCTCAGCTCTTTCTCCAGCACCATGTCTGCTTGCACACTGCCATTCTTCCCACTATAATAACAATAGGCTAAATCTCTGAACTGTAAGCCAGCCACAATTAAACATTCACCTAAGAGATGTCATGGTCATGGTGTCCTCTCAGCTACAAAACCCTAAGACACTGGCCAATTGACATAACTCAAGTTCCAGGTAATCCATATGCATACACCACCACCACCACTACCAAACCCCAAATCTGGAGCCATGACCCACCCATTAAAGGCAACTAAACCGAAGGCCGGAGGCATGGCGGGAACTGTTCTATCACTGAGCTCTGCTCTCAGCCACTAAATATTTCTTTAATTCATTTATTCTGTTTTGAGATAGGGTCTCATTAAGTCATTCGGAGTGAACTTTATCTTGCTACGTAGCCCAACTGAGCCTTAAACTTGTGATCTTTCTACCCCATGGCAGGGTTCCTAGGTATGAGCACACACTGCTCAAATGGATTCTTTTTATCCACCTCAGTCTTCTGAATGGCAGGGGCTGTGACTACAGACTGAGTCCACACACACACACACACACACACACACACACACACACACACACACACACACACACACACACACACATACATCTCTGACTTATAGACTATAAAACAAGCCTCAGGGCCCTGATTGCTAAGGCCAGTTCCGGGAGGATTCCTTATCCTGGGAGACTATGGCACTTTAACAACTCAGTAAGAGATTCAGAAACCACCTCTTCCCATGTTGAGTCTTACCTCAAAAAACGTGTCGATGTACTCGGAGACGATGTGCTCGGACTTTGGTTTATTTTGACAATAAACTATGTACATGTGCAACCTTCTCTCCTAGGAATAGGAAGGCAAACAGATGGTTAAACCATTGACAGTGCAGGTGGATGATCATGGACGGAAAAGGGATTGTTTAAAAGCAAAGCTGTCACTCTGGGGTGCTCACTCTGGCTTCAGGCCATTAGGCTCCCCTGGCTCTGTGGCTCTGTGGCTCTGAAGCAGCCCTCTGTCCTCAATCCTGGTACAGACCGGATCCTTCACTTTACTGTACCAGCAACACCAGAGGCAGCACAGGGACACGCTTTCATCACAAGCAGTCCGGATGACCCGTCTGTTTTTAGTAAGTCTTTAATCAATCTCAAATCCATCGCAGGGAAAACAGGGACAATAGGCCATCCCTTAATTCAGTGGCCCTTGAAGGCCTGTATGTAGACCTCTGAGTCCCTGGGGCCTGTGTGTGGCTCTCTTAGGTCAAAAATCACTTCCAAACCCTGCGAGGATATCACTGTGCCTTTGTAGTGTTGACATCTGTGCCAGGGCAGCATGGTCTGTGGTGGGGGACATTGATGGCATCACAGCAGGTCTTTGTCACCACTTCAAATCTGCTGTGGAAAATGCCAGCTTCACTTCTGAATGCCACCAATGAAGCAATAAAAGTCACTCATCTTATTAAAACTGCAACATGGCACACACAGGCTTTCAGCATTTCTCCTCGTGTCATGACAGAAGTCTACGTAACTCCTCTGGTTATTTATAACTGCCTCAAGGAAAGGCACTGTGACTGATGTAAGTTCAACAACTGCTTTTGTTGTGAACCACCAATTGAACTTGACAGAATGATGGGCACATGCTGTAATTATTTTTGTGCTGGAATCTGGTGGAAATTTTCTTGAGTGCAGATGAAGTAAGCTTGTCATCCCAAGATTAAACACACAGCTGGCAATGCAGACGAACAGTGAAAATCCCAAAGTTTAAGAAGACAGAGGGGGTAGGGGAAGAATTTTCTGGAAAATAAGTGCCTTAGTTTGACAATACTTAGAGCTTTCCTGAAGGACCAGTGATGATGCTGAATGTCTGATTGAGATAATGTGCAATGAACTATCAGCACCTAAAAGAACAGCAACCAGCATCCAACTGCCTGGTTCATGATTCTCAAGACTGTGCCTACAGCAAACAGCTCCAAAGGCCAGTCAGCTGAACTGATAAATAGACAGTGAGGGAGAGGATCACACATGGCCTTTCAGAGCCTGTGTTGTACCAGCCTCTAAGAAATTTTCCATAAGCCGGGCTTGGTGGCACACACCTGTAATCCTAGCACTCAGCAGAGACAGGCAAATCTCTGTGAGTTTGAGGCCAGCCTGGTCTACAGGTTGAGTCCAGGACAACCAAGGCTACACAGAGAACTCTGTCTCAAAAAAAAAAAAAAAAAAAAAAGGAAATTTATCCGTTACCAAATGTTGGTCCATGGCAAAGATGAACTATCCACAATTACTTAAAAATAATATTTAAGGTACTTATCCGTCTTCAACTCTTGTCTGTGTGAAGATGGATATTTTAAAATGTGCTTTACAGCAACAATAATAACTCCAACAATATGTTGAGTGCAAAAGCAGATATAAAAATCAACCTTCTATTAAGCTCAATATCAAAGATATGCAAAAATATAGAAACCTCATTATTTTTGAAAATATAGTCATTTTTCCTTAAAACAACTTGAATATGTATCACTTGTTTTAGATATATCTGTATATTTGGCTAGTACATCAAGCCCACTGCAGGATTAGCAGGCATATAATCACCAAACTCTTTTTTTGCCTTTATATACCTGCAAAGTCACTGTGTCAAGCAAGCCTGTGTGGCTCTATTGCTACAATCAAAGTAGGCAGCCAGGGGCAGGACTGGGAAAGCAGGTAACTCGGAGGCAGACAGCCACAGGGGATTACAACCACAAATGACTGACAGCATGCATGCCTATAAATGCCAAGAGGCCTCATCTTCAAGTCACTAAAGATGCCAATAACAGAACAGAATATAAATACTGCCTCTGTACTCACGTGTTTTACAAAAAGGGATCCTAGTTTTTCTGGATCTTCAAGGCACTTCTCCAACTCTCCTAAAAAAAAGCTGGAGACAGAGGGATCTCAGAACTCTTTCCAACTTGTCTTAATTGTAGACTCATTCTGTTCAGACTGGGCTGCTGGGAAGACTACAGTTTGTACTTACAAGGATAAGCCAGGCACAAAAGACTTACTTAGGATAAAGTGTTAAAAACAGGGCGTGAAAAGCCAAGACAAGGGAAGAAACCCCCCCTCGACTCCTTTGGACAGTTAATACTTTTGCCTCAGTTTCTCTCAAGGACACATGCACTAACATCTGGCCAGGTACTGAGTGAAACAAATATTCCAAAGCAGTAGGCCCTTTCGATGTCTGAAAATGTGGTCTTCTTATCGGCGAGTTTCAAATGCATTCTTGGATAATTTTTAGAGGCTCAAGCTGGGTGACAGACACAGGATGATTTCCCCTGTGCCAGCTCTAAGGCATTTGCTCCAATAGCACAGAAATCAAGTTGGGAAACTTTACCTCCATACGTAACCGAGAGTGTCGGCAGGGCTTTGGCCCCGCTGCCCCGCCCTTCTCTAAGATTTGTTTACCTTTTCACCTAATGGGTTTGTATTTTGCAAGTTGTGTTGAGCTTCGTAGCACTTGGGGCTTTAATGTCTCCCTGGTTCTGCAAACACTCTTGACTTTTCCTATCTCTGAACCCAGTTTCAACAGACATCACAGGAACTCATTACTCTTCCTGTCCCTTTCGCAGCTTTAAGAACCAGCCTCGGGAGAGACATTGAAATGAAAGTACCAAATATCTTCCCTGTTTATTTTTTTCCATTTTAAAAAACGTGTCTGTGTGCTCGTGCTCATGAGCAACAGTTGACATAGGAAGGCCAACTTATTGGAGTCAGTTCTGGGATTGAACTCAGGTCTTCAGGCTTGGTGGCAATCACCTTTGCCTGTTGAGCCATCTCACCTCCCCAAGTGCCCCTTTCTGAACTGGCTGCACTATGCTTTTGTTATACCTGTAGTCTCTAGATGTCTGTGTTGAGCTGTGTTTAAAGCTGCCCAAGCCATTTATCTATGACTTGTAGTGAATTAGACACTACTGAGGTCGTGCAAATGAAGAGCTGTTTATGAGTCCAAAGATAAGAAGAGTCTGAGAGATAAGAGGAGAGCATCTCTGTGGGATTAAACAGTAGCCAACCAGAATATTCAGGCCTAATAACTAAGTGGGTCTGTGGCCTCAGATTTTGTGTGAGTATATGTGTGTGTGATGTGTATGCATGTTCACATGCGTATGTTTGTGCACATGTATGCAGAGACCCAAAGTTGATAGTAGGTATCTATTTTGATCCTGCCCCACCACTGAGGCAAGGTCTTTTGTTTGAACCCAGAGTTCATTGGTTGGGCTAGTGTTGCTAGCCAGCTAAGTACTGGGCTCCTGTCCCCAACTCCTGCATACCGGTATTACAGGCAGGTTTCTGTGTACATGCAGACGCAGACGATGATAGCCCGCTCTAGCAGGGGGAGAGCCATGGTGGTCAGGCAGGACAGCAGGAGGCCTGTCCATGTCGTGAAGGAGGAAGACTGTAGGACCTTACTACAGTATCAGTGGCCGCTGAGAAGCAGCTCTAGACAACTAAGAGTTCTCAAAGTATAAACAGAGGGGCAGGCGTATAGTGACAAGTTCTGTCAGGCAAGGCAAGCTCCTATACCCTGGCCCCCATACATCTCCTGATTAGGACAGGCATGAACAAAACACTGGGACCAATTTTTATTTCCCCAGGCTATCCTGCCTGCTTTTCCATCGACCCTGAGTTGGGCGAGTCAATTCCAAACTCTCTGACAGTACCTTGGACGCAAGAGGCAGCTGCAGTTTTAATTAGAAACAGAGTCTCATTATACGCAGATGCGCTGGGCGCCGATGCTCACCCAGTCAGTGGGTGTGAAGACACTGCTGTGTGTGCAGTGTGGATGAAGAATGGAGGCACAGAGAGCGTTGGGGCTCTGAAATGCCATGACAGGCTCTGCTCTGAATGCTTGATGCCCAGCTGGCTTGTTCTTTTTTGGGAGGTCCCAGAAACCTCAGGAGCTGGGCCAAGGCTGGAAGACCTAGGTACCTCTTGCTGCCCCCCCCCACTTTCTTTCTAAAACGAGGTGAAGAATCTCCTGATCACCCTCTAGCCGCCACAATGTCTTTCTGAGTGTATGGACACAAGTGCTCGTGGATTTGAGGTAGGGCAGAAAAAGCAGGGATAACCAAGGGGGCAGATGGAGGGAGAGGAGCGTTTCATTTCCTGGGGTGTGGTTTGTATTTCTTACTGGCACAGACACAAGAATTTTAACATAACCAGCAAAAACCACAGTGAGGGTTGCTTACATAAAAACAACATTCTCTCTCCCCGAGACAGACCTTAAACAAGCCTAGCTGAGGCCGGGGCTGCTGGGGGTAGGGAGAGCTTGTTTTCTTGGGGGTATGGCCTCTCCTAGGTTTCCCATGCTCCTGCAGATGGTCCTCCACCCACACACACGCGGGCAGGACTGACTGAACTTGCTCAGCTATAAAGAGAGGATGTGAAGTTGGGTGGAGGATGGGGGCTGTGTAAGAGATGGGTTAGAGATGATCGAGATTGTATACAGGTATGAAATTCTCAAAGCATGGGAAAGTGAAAGAAAAGCAACACTAATCCAATAAATTTAACTAGTGGGAAGACAGTGAAGGATGTATGCAAAGTCGAGTTTAATGTCATGCTTAAGGACCATCTTACCCAGCCTTTCTGTCTACACTTCATCTTAGCCCAAGGGCCCGGAAGTGATCCTTTCTTACCTATAAACCTGGTGCAATGGCGCACGCCTTTAATCCCAGCACTTGGGAGGCAGAGACTGGCAGATCTCTGAGTTTGAGACTAGCCAGAGTCCAGGACAGCCAAGGCTACACAGAGAAGCCCTGCCTTGAAAAACCAACCAGGAAACCAACCAACCAACCAACCAACCAACCAACCAACCAACCAACCAAAAAACCCTGCATGCCTCAAAGGAGCTCTTCCAGATTAGATGAGCCATGTTTACGATAAAAATACACATTTTAATCTCCTTGTGACTATGTATAGCAAGAGTCCCTTTGACCTTTGACCTATCAGCACATCCTGAAATTTTTACTGCAGCCTAAGTCAAGATCCCTGCCCTACCTGAGAGGAAGTTCCTGGAGGGATGAACTGAGGTTGCCTGACAGGCGCACTGAGTATTCTATGGCCAAAGCAAACACACCGAAACTGTGAGCCCAAACAAGCCGAAACACGCCCCTGTGTATGGAAGGTATTTGGTCACAGTAAGGAAAGCTCACTAGTTCAGACGGTTGGCACCTAAAGGAGCCAGGCTGCTGCTGTGAGCAAGCCTTGCTGCGTAGCTCGTAGGCACTTGGAACAGAATTTGGAAATGTCTGGAGATGGTGGGCTATCGGAGTCCCAGAATGCTACGCAGAGCACAGTGTGCGCCTTCAGGTGGCGGTCAGAGAACAAAGCGAACACTCATGAGGTTCAGACAGTGCCAGGACTCCATGGGGAATTGGGCTAGAGGCCCATTACATCCTTATGACAATGGCTACAGGCACAGCATGTCCAAGGTCATGACACCTTGATGAGGGTAAATTTGTTGTTTCCGTGGTGGTGGGGAGTGAACTCGGAGACCTGCACTCTCCCACTGAGCTTTACCACCAGCCCAAGGCTGGAGAAGTAATGAACTTATAAATCTGGTGGAGAAGATCTCAAGACAGCATAGCAGTCAGGCTGTGGGCTGTTAATGTGGGCTGGTTTTTACCAGGCTTATTATGAGAATGGGAAACAAGAGCAGAAAGATTCAAAAACATGTTTAAGGTACAGATATGGCCATTACAGAAAAATCCATGAGAAAACCTTTCTGCCCAGGGTCAATATGGAAAGAGGCCTTGAAGGCATCTAAAGAATTAACTCAAACTCGAGCCATGGTAGGCTCAAGAAAATTAAAGGGTTAACTCATTTGAAAGACTTTACTTTTTAAAAAAGAGCTTCTGGGGTGCTTTGCTCATACATGGCTACCTAGAAAAATTATTTTCCTTGGACTAGCTACCAAGAATATCGAGACTACTGTAGCCATGCTCCAAGCGGGGCAGGGCATAGCTCAAGTTGGCAGCAGACCCTGGCAAGAAGAGTGAAGCAATTGCTGGTTAGAGGAGCCTTAGTTGAGACTCCAAATGGGAGGCCAGAGATGTGCAGTAGAGTCAGATTCCCAGCAAGGACCCTGGGAAGGAAAGGCAGGAAGCAAGAGAGAGAGAATCATCACAAGTTGCAAGGAAGAGCTCAGGATTTTGGAGATGTAGCAGCAGGAAGTCAGCACAAGACAGCAGCTTGATACGGACCTACAGGATTTAGGGGTTCTGTTTTGCTTTGGCCTAATGCTTTGGTATGTCTTTGTTCCTCCTTCTGGAAAGGGATGTGAACCCTGTGCCCTGGTGTGTTACAAGTAATGAAAATTTCTGGTTATATTTCTGATAAACAGCTCACCGGGTCCAGAGAACCTGAGAACTTAAGAATGTTGGACTGACCAAGATACCCATGGGCCTTTGGGGCCACGGCCTGTTTGAATGTGAAATGTCCTCACAGCCTTGTCTTTTCAGTTAGGTCTCCAGTTGGTGGACTATCTGGGAATGCTGTGGGAACTTTAGGAGGTGGGGACCTTCTGTAAGCACTAAGTCACTGGGACTAGTTCTTTGGGCTACTTATCCTAGCTCCTTCCTGTCTCATTCTCTGCACCTTGTCTAACACGAAGCGAAACACTTTCTTAGGGCCATATTCTCCTAGCACCGAATCTTGCCCAGAGCTCATGGTGTTAAGCCATCTGACCAAACTTCTGAATACATGAGGCAAAAATCAATCTTTCCCTGCCACAGTTGTGTATGTTGGGTATTTTGGTTGCAATAATAAAGACCTAATTAATACAAAGAGGAAGAAAATGGCTCAAAGTGGTAGGTCCCACTTTGTAGACACCTGGCATCTTGGCATGAAACACATGAATCCTTTCCATGCCATAAAATGCTGCAACAGCACAGAACTGTGTCCTCAACGCCAACTCATCCCATGAAGCTATCAGTCTACAGAACAAAACGAATCTAAGCACTTCCTTTAGCCCCAGCCAGGCCTGATGCAGCATCATGCATAACAGGCATTTTACGTACTCTCTGTGCCAGTCATAAATCTGATGGATGTTGCCAAACACGATCTTGTCTTTTCCCTTCATGTCGTCGGGAACACCGTCTTCCTTCATAAGTGCCATGTAGCCCTACAAGGCAATGTGTGCAGATGAGCTCACACACGAACCGCCTGCATCATGTACTGGATTAAAAGTCACACCACGCAACACACACATACATTCTGTCTTGTTTAAGGACGAACTAGACCCTGGATGGAAAGTGTCCCTCCTGACTGCTTCAAATATACTGTAAATTCACTGCTATAAAACTGCCTCTCTTTGGACTATAGACGTTCATAAATAATGGAAAACTCTTCTAAGGGACTTAAACAGCTTAAGATATGTAAGTGGCTTCAGAAAGCAAATAATCCTACTAAATATTAGAGAGTTGGTAAGACAGAAGAAGTCCCTTTGTTTGTAGGACTTACATCATATAAACAAAGGGATTGATGTTTTGAGATTGTTACATAGAATATTAGGGAAGGATTGAACAATATTCTTTCTATAAATTGCTTGTTAACAGAGGCCGATTAGCTGTATAGCTAAAATGTGCTTTCCATGGTGTGCAGTCGGTATAGCTGGCGTAGCTGAGGCAGGAAAAGGGAGTGTCTAGGCCACACAGCAAGACCCTGCTTCAAAACATAAAATAAAACTTCGATTCATTTTTTGTTTTGTTTTGTTTTGTTTTTTGAGACTGGGTTTCTCTGTGTAGCCTTGGCTGTCCTGGACTCATTGTGTAGACCAGGCTGGCCTTGAACTCACATCGATCCACCTGCCTCTGCCTCCCAAGTGCTGGGATTAAAAGCGTGCACCACCACGCCTGGCATAAAACTTCAATTCTAATGAGATTTATTTTGTACCAGAAACCTTATTGCCAGCAATGACTGCAGAGAAACCAAGCACGCTAAACTTTTATGCCAGAGACCCACTGTGACTGCTATCACCGTTGCTCCTCAGCAATGCTGAACACAGAACTCAGGCGTTAAGCACACTAAGCAAAGGGTCTACTACTGAGCCAAAACTACAGCCCAACAGCTCTGTGCACACAAAAGCTACTGTTCTGCACATGCCTGCAAAGCTGTAAGAGAAACTGACAACAGTTTATAGTATAACAACACCTCTAATTTAGATCCGGGGATGTAGGCACAAAACTCTAGCACCTGCACTTGGGAAGTACAGGCAGAGGGGTTATGACTTCAAGACCAGCCTTAGCCTAACAAGAAGACACGGGCTAAGAAAATGGATCTGGAGTGGTTGCTCACACCTAAAGCCCTCAATAGGCTAAAGCAGGAGGACTGCCACAGTGTGAGAACAGTCTGGGCTACACTGTGAGCTTCAAGTGAGCATAGGCTGCAGAATACAATATAAAAATCAACCAACCAACCAACCAACCAACCAAAGGGCCTGTGGATGAATCACTCTGTGCCTGCCTACTGCTGACTTTTCAACCAATGATACTGTCGTTTCTGTGGCAGCATCTTATCTTATGAAATAATTAAGGGCAACATTTCAATACAAATATCATAGAACCGTTGGCAGTAACAAGCTAAAAATTTAATTACGTATGAAATATACACCAAGATGTACTATGCAAAAATACTCTTTAAAATTGGATACAGCTTGCTCAGGCTTCATTTTTTAAGGCTTTTGGGAAGGTATCACCATTCTGCTGTCTAAAATAGTACCTCTCTGGATGATTCAGGCTACAGAGTTTCTGAAGATACATACCTCGACCACACAGCCAAGGTCCCGCACGTAGTCTCGCTCTGTCTCCACTAATTCTTGCAAAACATAGCTGAAAAAAAAAAAGAAATAAAGAATGTTTTCTGGATGAATTATACTACACAAACCTGCTTTTGTGAGAGTGGGCTCTTTTAGAACTTTACAATAATATATCAGGTCTACACAACTGTGTGAGGCAGGTTAAGTAAGTGACCAGGAACACTTTAACAGACAAAGACATCCAGACAGACACATGGGTATAATGGCAGCCTAAATTTGAAATCAACAAGAAACACAGGCTCCACTTTATTGCGAGGGTGTGGCCTCAGGGGGTGCAGCTTTTTTTTTTAAGTTAATTTATGTTAGGTTTTAGTGGATGTACAGAAGTTTTCATTTCAGAAATGTAGAGTGAATACATCACACTCAAGTGTTTCTCTCTGTTAACCAACGTTGGGAAAAGATAACAATCCCCAGTCCAGTTGGTGGCCTCCCAGGAGAAGTCTCTGTTGCTGAAGCCACCATTCACTTGGGACACGGGACTCAGAGGCTCTGGGCTAGATCTGACCTTCAGGCCTCTACCTGAGGACTAGATTTCACAGTACCAGAAGGTTCTGTCAAGGGAGGGGGCACAAGTGATAATGCTCTCAGATGCTTATGAGCAGCGAGGACCTGCATAGCAAGATACCTCTAGACATGCCAGAATGACCAACAGTTGTCTAATTGAACTCAAGGACCACACAGCAGGAGGGAAACCACACCTGGTCCTGGAGACCTAACCAGTGATGTGCGGCTTGTGAGGTTAGGGAGCTTTGAGGAAAACCTACTGCTGCCACTTTACTAAACTAGCATTCTAAATACCGCGCCTCTCACTCCTCAAAGACGCTTCTCTTTGCAGCATATGGAGATCATTACAGAAAGCCACAGCTCGTCAAAAATCTGAGACAATGGATAGTTGTCGACAGCACGCAGCTGAATGACATACATCTACGACACAAGCCCCATCCCGCTTCCCTGCACCCTGCACCCTGCACCTAAGGCTCAGGGAACACTGCAGAAGAGGGCAGGAAGGTTATAGAAAAGCCAGAGGATGAAGGTGTCTGCTGCCAATTTGTGTGTCTAGAAAAGTTAGAGAAGTTTCACTCTGGATACCTCAACAACATGGCTGCCTAGACAAGGCTGGAACAATGGTTAACATCTACAGACACGCTCCTATGGAAAGGGAAAGTTTCACAGGGCCCCAGTCCCAGTCAACGAACTACAGGGAAGTAAGGCGATGGGAAAGAAAATCAACCGTCTAGAGGTATGTTGTATACCGGAGGTATATGACCTCAGGGCTGACCGCAAGCAACACTAGCTGGACATGTATGTGCATGTATGCGTAACATAGAAGTTCCACATTTCTCATTCGTTCTCTCAGCCAGCATCACCCTGGCACGTTCCATATGCCCGGTGCCATTCAAGTCACTGGGACTTATTACTGACCCAAAGCAGGTCGGCACCCTCTTTCTCTCATCCAGAGTGCAGGTGTTGCTTCCTCAGGACATCCTCTGCCACAGTGACTTTACCAGAATCGAGACAGGCACACCGTCACTAAGTCACATTTTAAAATACACACAGTTTGATTAATTTCATATTGATCTGATTTTATGTTGCCTTCTTTTTCCTTCACAGCCACATAAACAATGGAAAGCATAGGAGTTTCTCACTACAAACCACAGACAATATTCTTGTCATGAACTGTTCTTATTTATAAAGCATAACAGACATGGACAACAACAGAAACTGTAGCTGTGGCTTACTGCATCCTCTCATTCTCATATGTTCTCATTCTCTCTCTCTCTCTCTCTCTCTCTCTCTCTCTCTCTCTCTGTCTGTCTGTCTCTCTCTCCCTTGGCTTTGGGGTGCTACAGCTGGGAGGGAAGTGGGGGTGTGTGTGGATGCTGACGATACTTACTGCCTTCTCTTCAGAGAGCTGGATTTTCTTTCTTCCATCTCATCAATGGGCGAGGAGGACGAGAGGAGGGAATTGTCTGAGGGATTGAAGGACGGGCTGCTACTGTCTCCCTGGTCGACAAGCAGTGAGCTGGGACGATCCTCCAGTGCCTGGAAGAAATGTAGCAAATGAACAGTGCTGACTGCCCACAGGCCGTGATGGCTGCTGTTAGGGTAAGGGCATCTAACTCAGAAGACACAAAGGATGTGACTGGAAAAATTACAACATTTCTAACAACAGACCAAACTGCATTACTGTAAACACAAAGAAGGGGCTGGAGAGATGCTTAGGCATTGAGAGCATTTGTTGCTCTTGCAGAGGACTCAGTTTCTATGCCCAGAACCCACTTGGCAGCTCACAGCTACTCAGAATTCTAGTTCTAGGGCATACAGACAACCTCTTCTGGCCTCTGCAGGTACTGCACGCATGTGGTGCACATACATATATGAAGGCAAAAATGCTCATACACATAAAAATAAAAACAATAATCTTTACAACAACAAAAACCAATGACAACTCGTATTGTGCCAGAGGAGCTAGGTAAACAGGAAAACAAGAATAAAAATATTAACCAAGGTATGCGTGTTTGTATAATATTCCCCTCAGTTGCTGGGGGAGCTTGGTCACACGCTTTGACCACTGTAGAACTTCATACAGAGTTCGGGGGTAGACTCCAGACATCAGAAATGCCCGGGTCTGACCTAGGTCCTCTGCATACATGTTATGGTTCTGTAGTTCCGTGTTCTTGTAGGACCCCTACAAGGGGGAGTGGGAACTGTCCTTGACTCTTCTGCCTGCTTTGGGGACCTTTTCCTATTACCGAGTTGCCTCATCCAACCTCGATATAAGAATATGTGCCTGGTCTTTTCGTAGCTTGTTTTGCCACATTTGGTAGCTGTCGCTGGGAGGCCTGCTCTTTTCTAAGGGGAGATGAATGGAGAGGGTAGATCTGGGGGGGGGGAGGGGGGAAGAGACTGGGGGAGGAGGGGAGGGAGGGAGGGGAAACTGCAGTTGGGATGTAATATATGAGAGAAGAATAAAAACGAAGAAAAGATCTTTGAGCTGAACACTGATGGTTAGTTTGACACTGGTTAGCAACTGGTGGCCTTCTGATTGGTGCTTATCAATTTTTTTCTTTGCCTGACTTGATGAGTGCCTACTTAATCACCAACAACAAACTTCAGTGTTTATTCTCCAGAGATAAATACATCTATCTTCCAGCTAAACCCTTCCTTCTGTGGGACTAGCTGGAAGCTTGTGGATGGGCAGGGGGCAGGGGTTGTGGGGGGGGGTAGCTTAGCCTCATTTCCTTTTACTTAGCTGTTGTTAGTCATGTGAGGTTGCTGATACGTGTCCTGCTTCCGTTGCTCAGTGGGAACGGAGTCTTCACCATCACGGAGCTGTGAGGACACAGATCTGTGCATACAACTTTGTTAAAGGAAGCCCACAGAGCTGCAAAATCACACCAGCTTATTTATGGAAATCAGGACACTGTTGGTGAACAAATGGAGCTCGCTCCCAAAACTGCACTCTGATAAATAAATAGCAGTTGACCTTTATTGGAAGTACATGTTCTTCCATAAGTGTCAGGGCTTGCGTCACGCTTGTGGATCAGGTGGGTGGTGACAGGAAGCCAAGGAGGGGCGGGGTCTGAGGGAAGACATTGTGCCCTGTGCTGTCTAGACATCTGGGGCTCATTAGGCGAAGCTCTGTTTATTTAAATAATGAGAAAAAAGAGAAAGACAGGGGAGAGCAAAGGAGTAGTCATGGGCCTCATCTGTGCCCACAGGGACATAACCTTATAATCGCAGAGGCTGCCAGGCCGTGAAACAACACTCAGGTGTGACCTGCCTGAGAGGACACCAGAGAGGGTGCAGACATAGGATATTCACCCTGGCTGTGGTGCCCACTGGTCCCTTATGTAGATGTGGGTGTGTGGCAAGAAACCCCAGTGTGAACTGCCCCAAAGCTGCTGTGCCAAGGCCTCAGGGATTTCAGATGTACCACTTGTGAGATCATCTCCTGCTGCCTGTATTTTAGGGGAAGGTCTTTGACAAGCCCTTCTCTTAAATGCAATCGTGTGTGTGTGTGTGTGTGTGTGTGTGTGTGTGTGTGTGTGTGTGTGTGTAAGAGAGAGAGACACACACACACAGAGACAGACAGACAGACAGACGGACATGGGGGAAGGGGAGGGGAGTGGGACAGTGGAATGTCACAGAGCATCTCAGAGCAGATGGTCAGCCCTGCAGGTAGATGACAAGCATGCATAACTAGATACAGGGGCTCAGATAACCTATGCAGCTGCCAGTGTTCTCTGTGCTGCTCTAAATGTCAAGTGCGCTTTGTTCATATGAAGATACCTAAGTGCTGGGACCTGGTCTCTCCTGGACTCTGCCCTGGGCAGCCTTTTGTTTACCCAATTTTAGCCTGAGCCCTGTCATGCGATAAACTGCAATTGGTAGAGCCACAGCTTTTCTGAGTTCTGTGAGTCCTTCAAATCCACAGATGAACATTAGCGCAACGGAGCAGGCCTCCAGATTCAGGCCTGGTCATAGTGAGAGTAGTCAGCAGCTACAGTTGCACTCCTGCGATCCAAGGCAAAGGCACATCATGCTCAACGGCAGAGGCCTTACTTACCATTTTGCTCTTCACGAGTTCTTCGATTGCACTGACAAGCTCAGCTGCACTGGGCGTCTCAGAGCTGGTGGGGCGGACTAGCAACCTCGAAGAGGCCTATGGGAGAAGTTAAGACAGGGCGGGAGGAGAGGGCTCACATTAGTGATGGGGCGGACAGTAAATTCCCTAGCAAACTCCAGCTTTTTTTTTTTAAAGTAAGTCCAGACAAAAAGACCACAAGTTTGTCTTTGTTTGCATTTATTTAGAGTCATCCTTTTATATTTACAATATTCTGACATGAAACGTTAAATAAAACCTGTCTAGGATACATGTGGGAAGCAGACAATGTCTGTTTTTCATCCACAGTCATGTAACATCGTAATGTTTTTCAGAATGGTGACTGGGCATGGGGGCATCCTAACTGACTCTGCCAGTGCTGGCTTAGGCTCTACGCTATGGAGAGACACAGAACCTGGTCAGTAGAAGAGAAAGAGGCTTATGGTCTAATGGGTGAATCTTCAAATAACCAAAAATAAAAAATAAAAAAAAAATAAAAAATAAAAATGGGTCTACCGATAATGGCGTGACTGTGTTTATGGGATTAAGAAAGGGAAGGGAGCCAGGGTGCAGTGACCAGATGGGGGAGGGGGAACAAGCTCACCATTTCCTGTGCCATCCATTTCCCCAATGATTACTGCAGAGAACAGAAGAGCTGAAGCCTCACAAGCTATGAGGTGCCACTTATGGCTAGATCGAGGGTATCACGGGGTGACAGTAAGGGGACCTGAGGGAGGGGCCACTGAGCTGAGTTTCAGTAATTAGCAAACACTGTTTGCAGATTACTTCCGCTGTAGGGTAGCTGGGGGTTGAGGGGGCGTGGGTAATATGAACCTTGCTTCATATTAAGGACAGCAGAGATGCATGCGACACGTGGCCGTCTGTCCAAGAGATGCATTTCTCACAGTGGACAGATACAGGTTTTTACAACAGGCTTTTATGTATGTGGACCAAAATATGCAGTTTACAAAACAAACACTGGTTTGCTCTAATGAAGTTTGGAATATGAGATGAACAAAACAGAGGAAAAAAAATTCAAATGGAAAGGTAAGGAAACTGAGCCAAAACAGACACAGAACACAAATCAACATAGTGCTGCAGTGACGGTTTACAAAAAGAGAGAACAGAACAAAACAAAAAATTAGTTCAAGATAATATACTGTTTGGGAACATCGCTAGACTTTTGTAAATGAAGATTTGCTACTGATAATACCCAACCAAGTTGTATGGCAAAGTATAAATGATTGCAGTAAACAAGACTCCAGCAATTCAGTCCTTTTAAGGGAGGAAAAGAACCCAATTAAACCAGCTCCCCATTGCTTGGCTAACTGCTCAGATTTAAGAGGTTTGTTTTCCTGTTTTGAAAATGCTATTAGTTTAGACTGTTAACAAAACATCGTATGAGTTGTCACAACACCCATTCAGCAGACTCCCTAGCCAGACCGAGAGCCTTCACTTTCTCTCTCAGATTAGCTTGCACCAAGGATGACACCAAACTGAAATTTGGCTCTGCAGCTCACAACCAGTGTGGCTCAGGCCCACAGCACCCTGCCTGTGCTCTCACTGTATGTGAGGCATACGGTGTCTGGGCTAGGAGTTAAAACTAGGCACCAAGTGTGGTGGCCACTTTGCTGCCAGTCAGCGACTGCGGCATAGCTTCCGCTGCCAAAGCTAGCAAGTGACTGTCGGTACCAATGACGGGAGTCAGGAAAGGAAAGGGGAAAACTGTGAAGAGAAAAATGTTGAAAGCACATCTATTTTATTCAAAAAACTTAGTTATTGCCAAACAAAACAAAACAAAAGAACAGTAACAAAAATCCCAGCAATGATTTCCTGGCTCTACTTTTAGCATCTAACAAACAGTGAGGATCATGATGGGACGAGGGTGCAGAGAGGATGTGCAAGCTTCATTTATTAGGTTTCCTTTTTCTGATATTTTATATTTGAAAATTTGCAATTGAGGTGGATAAAATAATTTAAAATGATGTAAGAACTGAAGGGAAACAGTAAACAGAGACTGGCATGGCCGAATCCTTCACACAAGCACAGAGGAGCCACATGGCTCTCAGGCTGACTCCTAGTGTTTTAGTTTTTTATTTTTATTTATTTTTTGGTTTTTGAAGACAGGGTTTCTCTTATAGCCCTGGCTGTTCTGGACTCACTTTGTAGACCAGGCTGTCCTCGAACTCACAACGATGCCACCATGCTGGTCAAACCCTAGTGTTTTCTATTAATGGTGAGGTTCTAATCCTACAAGCACATGTGGCATGCTGAGAAAAGTAACTGGAGAGCAACACAAACTATTTCAACTAGAAAGCCATGTGTAAAAAACACATTATGGAGGAAACACACGGCCTACTGTGTGTTGAAAGCTGTATTCAGGCAGACTGCCTAAGACTTCTGCTCTCCGGGGGACTCTAACCAACCTGTTTAAAATTACAGCAATTACTGAAGCATCATTAAAATCCACTGAACATATTTACATGACCACGTGGTCTGGGAGCAGCATACGCTGGCCTCGTGCTTGTTCTAAATGGACTTGTTGTTCGTAGTTCTGAGATATAAACCGGCTGACTGCTGGGAAAGCACCAGGCTTCCAGTGACTACCCCCACACCCTCCAATCTCCTGGCCTTTGAAATGTGTTGCCATGGAAGCCAGGGAAGGGTTCTGCCTCCTGCCTGGGGGAGCACAGGCCCTCTCTTTACCTTGTCATCCTGCGAGTCTGGCTGGAGGAGGCTGTGCTGCTGGATGGCCATGGGTGGGGGCAGGGGCACAGCGTCTGCACCCTCCTCGCCCTCTTCTTCACCACAGCTCTGCATGCCCGAGGAGGAGGATTTGGATAGCGTGCCACTGCTGAGGCCCTCATTCCGTCCTCTCTGAAATCAGACCAATGATTGTTTGTTCAAGTTGGACCGTGATGACCAAGCCCAGGGTACAGTTCACAGGCTCTGAGCCCCCAAGGGTTAATCAGAAGAGCATAGCGAGGCCAGAACCAAGCACATAATCATTTCCTCTGTTCTTATGAAAAAAGAAAAAAATCTGAGATTTAGCTTCAGTGAGCAAACACAGATATATGAATAACTACGTGAATACATAGTGACCCCCCACAGTGTGGTAAAAATTCAGCAAAAGCTAAGTCCAGGGAAAGAAAAACAAAACAAAACAGAACAACAACAACAAAACCCTAACCAACAAGAAAACACATGAAGCAATAAAATAAAACAAATGTGACACTGTTTGTTTCTCCCTGCCTTTTTTTCCACCCACCCTCCCCTCAGCCTCTGTAGAATTTGGAGAAGCCTAAGTTAAAATCCCCACCGGCTGTGTCAGTGTGAGGACGTCTTGGGGACATGAAAGATGGTGTCTCAAAGTTTAACTAAGAGCCTCCCGAGACAAAAGGGAAAGCAAAAAAATATCTTGGCTGTCCTGTCACCACTTTGACATGACATGGCAATAAATGTGAGGAGTCCCATGTGGTCAATAACACAGCATTTCCAACACTGTCTTTCAGCCTGTCCCTGTACTTAACAGTCTGCAAAACAGAAACCCAAATGGGGCCACGCGACATGGGCGCTTCCGCAAACCAAACCTATGACTTCCGAAGGCAGCAGCTACTCTTCACTTGAAAGAAAGAAACCACAGGGAGGCCTCAAGCCTTTGGAGTCCATGACTTGGCTGACGACAGCCACGGGGCCATTGCACAGACCTACCTCTTCGATGGTCTCATCCTGCGGGGTGGCTGCACTGTCATCAGAATCTTTCTGAGAACCAGCATCTGCGCTCTTGCGGACCTCCCTGCTCTTCTTGTGCTTGTGCGCCAGCTTCTTCGCATGCCCGTCGGCCTTGCCACTGCTGAGCCGCCGCACGGGGCTCGTGAGCCACTTGCGCAGGGTATTGCCGGGCCGCTTGGGACCCGGTGAGCTCTGGGCTCCGATCATGTGGGGCTGAAGGGAAGCCACAGAGGCTGGCGGACTGGCATCATTACTGGAGACCGACAGTGAGTCTGATGGGATGAGAAGAAAAGAAAGAGGGCGTTTTACTGAACGTGATGAAAATTCCTCAATATTGGGGTCAAGTCTGTGCCTTCAGCCATCTTGTTGCTTCTCTCTTAACACACTCTCCGGCAGGCTGATGGTCACTTGGTTGTTTTAACTAGATGTTGAAACAAAACCGACACCTCTCTCTTCTAGGATGATTACCAAGCTGGATTTCCTCTTCTCAAGATGCACTGCCCCTTCCCCAAAGTAGCTCATACCAGCCATCCTGAAGACCAGTGTGGCCACTGCACAGATCAACCATGTTGATTGGTTTTTATTTTTGAGAGGGAGTTTCATGTAGCTCGGGCTAGCTTTAAGCTTGCTGTTTCTTCTGCCTCTACCCGCTGAGTGCCAGGATCACAAACCACATGCTACCCCAACTCAAATGCTTAGATTTAAATACTGTCACTGAGGCTGGAGAGATGCTCCCATGGGTCTGCAGGACCCGAGTTTGTTTCCCACCTTCCACAGGGCAGCTCACAACTGACTTTAACTCCAGTCCCCGGGGATCTGATACCCTCTTCTGGTCTCCACAAGTACAGGGTACATGCATGGCCAACAGCCACGCATACAGGCAAAACACCCACATCTTCCTTCTCTCTATCTGTCCCAACCCACACAATGAAGAGAGATTAGATTCAATGCCTCTAGCACCCATCTCAAAGGCTAAAGTCCAGGATCAATTTATTGATGAAGAAGACAGCACAGCTGGTGTGGATCCTGGGAGACCAATAGCCACTTGTCCATAGACAATACAGATACACACAGTTTCTTTATTGGCAACTTAACAATGTTAACTTGTATATTTGAGTAAATAGTGGCAATCATAACAAGGACGAAGATCAAAGAGAAGCCTTGCCGGTTAACCAAACTGCTCTACAGAACAGATGCCTACAAGCTTCTCACTGGATTTCAAAATTAAACGGACTCAAGTCAGGGCTGAGAGGCTTGCAAGAGGAAGAAGACCGACCCAATCCAGTTAGGTGGGGTATTCCTGTAACCATGAAAGCCGCACTCAGGAACCAGGTGGCCATGCTCCAAGCACCTGACATGGGGCTCTGCCATAGCACCCCAGAACTGAGTGATTTTCTTTTAGGAGATGTAACAATGAAGATGACCATAGCATTAAAAAAATGTATGACCATTAATCTTTGACAGCACTCTTTACACACACACACACACACACACACACACACACACACACACACACACACACACACACACCCCTGTACTGGTTCTTTGCCTTGTGGCACTAGAGACCATTAGGAGTTGTACATACATGCTAGGGTGTTAAGCCCAAAAGTCTATGATTACATATAGCACAAATGGCAGCTCCCATAAGGCCTCTAGACTCTACTTGAGGCAGCTGGGGCTGGTCTAATTGCTGTCGCATTATTTCTTTGCTCGAGACAAGAGGCTGGCAGATGATCTGGCCTGTCATGTATCATTCATGCTTTAAAATTTGGACTTTTCCTCCCAGAGGCAATACTAACCAATGTCTGCTAAGGAATACCTCTTTTGCTTGAGTACATAACAGGCAGGATATGCACACACAGGTATGCATGTGTTTTCTATTTCTTTTGTTTTTAGTGAGTGGTATTGAGCTGTGTTCACACAGCCCAGAAGAGGAAGAAGAAGATTAGAGCGTCAGGTCAACATGCTTTTGCTGCATCTAAGAGCCAGGAGCCAACAGTCCTCAGCTCAGATAAAGGACAAAGAGGCGGAGAGCCCCGCAATGTGTATGCCCCATGGAACTTTACTAACCTAACGTTGAAAACATTTTCCCTCCTGGTCTTGTGGCCACCAACTCACAGTCTCTCCCCTCAGACTTCCAGATGTATTAAGATTACAAGTACACACCACCAGGCTTGACTCAATTAAACATCTTTAAATCTAATATTATATGGTCAGCAGGTGGATACAGTGGGGCTTGACATGGTGGACATGAAGGGACAGCCTTTCCTCTGAGCTCTGATGCGTCATGTCACTATGTGATACTATTTTATTTCACTGGAGGAACAAATGTTACTAGTGCCAGCAGCCATTATGGCCGTAGAAGGAAACTGTGTTGAACTTTCAATTTTACCTTGAAAACTGTTTCATTACAGAAGTCTGAAGATGCAGAGGGACAATATCCCCATCTGCCTTCAAGGTTAGCAGCTGTCCCATTGTATCCAGTGTAATTTTGATACAGTAGTCATAATTTTGGTTATTAGCAATGGTAAAAAGAAACAGATAAGTGATTCTTCCTTCTACTTCAAAGTATAGTATCAAATCCCTCCAGCTTTTGAGTCTCTGCAACAATACACTGCACAAGTGTGTGTTTTAAAGTACCAAAATTCTCTGCCTAAATCTGTAGATGATAATAGCCCACATATCTGCTCCTGTGCTAGGAATGTGACATAATGCATAAATCAGAAGTTTAAAAAACTTCAAAATTACTTAAACAGAACATGCGACTGTTTTAAGTTATCTGGAGAACCAGTTTTATTCAGCATACCCACGACGCTGGTATAAATTTTGAATCTACTAGAGAGACGCCATCACAAGCCCCGATGGCATCTCTCTAGTGGGCGTGTGGTCTCCAGTGTCCCGGGGCACAGACTAAGTATGGTTTCCACACTCCGCACAGAGCTGATGGAACAGTCCCTTTCAAAAGGTCCCGCTTACTGGTCAGCACACAGTTGTCTTTCTCAGGAGGGTCTGCTGGCCACTCCTGCCAGTGGACTATCAGGAGGCAACCAAACCCGGAACCTGGGTGACTACTGCCCAAAGATGACCCGTGCTCTTTCCCAGGAACCATGACCTCTTGACTACACAGGATCCATGTGGACAGCTAGGCTCACCAAAGAGATCCTCGGAACAAGGGTCCCTTCTTCAGACCCGTATAACCTGTGCGTCAAGGTAGGCTCTGTGTGGGCAGGAGCCTAATGCCAACAGGATGCTTGGTACATTTTGGGGCTTAGTAAGTATATGCGGAATAAAGACAACTAAGTGAACAAAACAAAACAAAGCAAAGCAAACCAACCAACCAACCAACCAACCAAACAAACAAACAAACCACGGCTACAAGTAGCCTTACTTTTGTTTGTCCTCCCAAGCACACTGACTGTAATGTAAACCTACAACTGTGATGTCCAGAGCATAGCATACTGTGGCGGGTTCCACAATAGGTACAATGGAAAAGCTCAGATGGTTGTGAGTTTCCACTTTTATGGAAACCAGGTCAACAGACGCCACCCTCTTGTGGTCCACGTCTCCCCTGATGTTCCGAGCTGCTCTTTCTTGGGGCAGGGGCCAGGCTCGCTCTGTGTGAGCAGCATCACTCGGGAAGCTTCCTCCCAGCTCCCCTCCTCTCTCTAACGCTACCTTTCCTTGACTCGGGGGAAGCCTTTGTTCCTGCCTGGGTTAAGGTAGGCATCTTCTCACTCCAAGCACAGAAGGCGAACCTACAACAGGGGTCACTAGGGGCCTGTGTCAGGGCTACAGTCTCTCAGAAGTGATCCAGGCACACTGGTGTACCTGGGTTTACACACCTTACAAGGCAGCAATGGGACCTGAAGAAATAGTAGGAGTGAAAGGAAGCAGCTTTATGAACTGTAATAAGCTGCTTTCAGATGTAGGCTAGCTGAGGGCACCTGGGGCTCCTTGGTGGTACAGAAAAGAGTACATACACTGTATTTGCACAAGTAGCCAAGTACCCTGACAATACCCACAATTCATGGGCAACAAGAGCTAATGGCAAGCCTAGCATGGTGTCTAGGAAATACTAAAAATGCATGGCAGAAACGACCTAGGAGGTGAGTTCATTCCATTTCTATTTTTAAAAGTCTCTTATTTAAAAAAAAAAAAAAGGACACATTTCAGCATAAAGAGATTCTAGCAGGCTTTAAAAAAATCCATGCAGGTGTGCACACAGGAAAGTCACCACTGTTTGCTGGGGTGAGGGGGGGTGGAGTTGGGGAGGAATTTCAAATGGCTTTATTTTTTATTTTTTGCTGAGGTTGAGGTCCATGTAGTACTTTCCTTTTAATGTCAGAAAGAAAGAAAGAAGGAAAGAAAGAAAGAAGGAAAGAAAGAAAGAAAGAAAGAAAGAAAGAAAGAAGCAAGCCAGAAGAGGAAGGAAAGGGTTCAAGCTTTACATGGGAATGTTTCACATGTGCACACAGGGCCAGACTCATGGGGAGAAGAAATCTTTGGACTCCCAGTCTATAAATCTGGACATCTGTGATTAATAAAACCATTTAAATACGTAGGAGGGGGAAGGGTCATATCCTGCTAGTTGCAGACTGCAGAAGACTGAGTTGGAGTTTTTTGGTCGCTGTTGTTTCCCCCCCCCCAGCTTTCTCCCCACTCTCATAGTGGGAAAAGGGCTCAGAGACTCCACCAGTGTGATGGAGCAACACTGGAATGCTGAGGATTAGACTTTTACAACTAAGTCCTGCACACTCTTGAGCTTGAAAATGACTCACCAAATCTACACTGCTTTAGTTTCACAGTGTCAACAGCACACAAGTGGGGTGGAAGGGGGGGGGGGTCGTGTGCAGCTGCATGCAGGCAGCAGACCTGGAGGCTAGGGCCTGACCAGCGTATGCAGAGGTCCTGCAGGTATTTCTCGAGGGCGTTGCTTTCAGACAACTGCCGACAGGCTATGGGGCTGGAGTTCCAAGCCTGCCTGTCACCTGCAGCGTGTAAGAACCTCTAAAGCCCACGACCTTCTGCTTTAGTTTCCTACGGTACAAGGTGGTAATGATTTTCCCTCTCCTGGGTGAGGAGGTTATAAAAACAGGCTTTTGTAAATAGAACCTAACTCAACATGAGGCAATATTCATGTTTTTGCATAGGAAAAAAGGAAAAAAAGAAACTGCAAACAGCAAGTAGGATGCAGGGAGAACTGATACATGGAAAATGGAGCGAGATGGTCTACTGCAAGGCTTGTAGTGGGAAGAACAGCCGTGGCTGCATGGGCGCTCAGTCCTCTGCATCTGCTGTTCAGTCTTCCTTTACCCATAGCACATCAAGCAAGCACACAAACGGACAACTGCTGTTGGCCAAGTCATGGATAAGGAGGCAGCGCCACCACAAAACGCATGGACCAGCACTGGGAAGGGTTCCAGTGAGCATCGGTCTCACATTTCAAATTCCCATGCAGCATCCCCCCAAATGGTTGTGTGTGTGTGCGCACGCGCATGCATGAGAATACGCGTGTGTCACCGTGCACGGGCCGGGGTGGATACTCAAGTCTCACATTCCTAGGCAGGCACTGTATCACTGAACTAACCTGCAGTTCCTGGTTAACTAACATTATTCTGTCCTGATGTCTACTGTGGGCGTACTGAAGAATGTGTCACATGACCTATGCCATGATGTCTGTCTTCCTAGTCTTTAGTCAAGATAAGCATAACCCAGAGAGAGATTTCTAACACAAAGGACTCTTCCAACTCATGTACTAAGGACTGCAGGGGTGTTTTTCAATGTGAGGCACTATTACCTGTTTAAGAAAGACAACCCTGAGGCTGCGCTTCTGAAGCTTGAGGCCAGCTGGGCAGGCTTTACTGTTCTGTACTGGATTTATCAAGAGCTTTTGTTCAGAGAGTTCTTCTGTGCCATGTCAGGGAGGCAGTGCTGCACACACTTACCCACAGAGGCACAGTATTCACTAAGCAGGGAGAAGCAGGCTGCTAGCTCCTGACAGCAGATTGAACTGACCGGAACATTCCACAACATCTCCACAGTCTTCAGATGGGATTTAAAGTCTGTTTTTAAAATCACGGTATCTTTTCCCCCTCTAATTAAAAAAAAAAAAAAGTCCACAGTGCTCTAGAGATTCTCTCAAGATGACATACAAAGTGAGCCAGTGTGAGGCTATTCCACCAGATGTCATCCCCAGGGACCATGTCGTGTCTTATACAATGACTACCCTGGTCTGACGGTGTAGAAATACTGTAGATAATAGAGGCAATACAGCTGAGGGACTAAGGAAGAGACAGCGCTCCACTTAGTGACATGGTTCAGTACTGGTGGCTAAGAACAGATGTATTTTCATGGTCATTTTCCAAATTATAATCTATCTTCTACTTCGAGTAGGTATCGGAAGCTTTTCCTTGCCTGGCTCTTATTTTCTATTCTAGTGTCCTTGCTCTTTTATTTGTTTGTTTGTTTGTTTTTGTTTTTCAAGACAGGGAGGGTCTCTCTGTGTTAGCCTTAGCTGTCCTGGACTCTCTGTGTAGACCAGGTTAGCCTCAAACTCACAGCAATCCACCTGCCTCTGCCTCTCAAGTGCTGGGATAAAAGCATGTGCCGCCACGCCCGGCCTGTGTCCTTGCTCTTAAACAGGCTTCGTTCTTTCCTGTCCAGTGGCCCCACTGAGTCCTAATTTGTCCCCTAGCACTGAGGCCCCATCAGGATGTCAGGGATGATTGGACACCATGAGCCAGAAATCTATGCATTTCCCACACACCCCAGACCGTGGCTTCACACTGCGCTGCGACTGTCATGCTGACGTTATGATGTCAGCACAGGAAGTAATGTCGCCAAAGGCAGAAGCCGAGGAGAAGCACCAGTCCGGAGAAGGGCAACGGGTGAAAATGTGTAGAAAGAATGCAGTGCACTCTGCAGACTTTAAGTGTGTATGCTGCAGCGTAGGGTCCACGAGGCAGCAATGTGAACTTTGTGTCTGCATGAAATATGAAGTGAACACGGAAGACACAAGGGAAAAAGATAAAATTCCCCGTCTTTAAAAAAAAAAAAAAAAAAGAAAGCCCCAGATTGAAGCAGAGGCCCCGGCATAGCACCTCCGCAGCTCAGGCAGTAATGAGGAACACATGCTCTGCAGCCTGAGAGAACGCACACAAGTGACAGCAGACGCAGGGCTTCTCAGCAGCACTCTCCCACACACTCACAGGGGAGGACTTACGGCAGTGCGCCCCCCAACTCTCACACTCCTCCCAAGTCCCAAAACACAAAAAAGTCATGGGTACCAACTAAGAGCAACCAAAAAGAAACTACTGTGGCCTTTTTCTTATGAAGGCTGGAAGGCACAGACACAGGCGCATGCATGCACTCTGGCCCGTGAACGCAACAGGCATGCACTGCTGTGTGATCTAGCTGCAGTGTCACCCAGTGATGCGATGTGTGGCTCCCTTCATACCTAACCCAAGCAGGGTGACCTGGCGTCTGTGGAGCCCCAGGGAGCTCTCAAATAGGACCGATCCCCAGTTTATTCCTAACATACTTGAACATACATGAACACCAGGAAACATGGCTCCTGGATTTATTCTGTAAGAGGGATCTAGACGCCAGCATTTGTGGTCAGGAAGCTGTTTCCTTTCAAAGGTCCTTTCAAATGTTACCCCTGAAGTCTCAGCTAAAGAGACTCAAGGAAACTAAATGCAAAGGAAGCAAATGGCACAATCCTTTAGTCGGCTAGTCAGATGCACAGTATCTTTTCACTGCCAAAGTGGACACACATCATAGGTCACCATGGAAGGACAGGCTGAGCTAGTCCTGACGTCATAACTCCAGCCACTCAAGGGATGGCAGAGCAGGGCTCTCTGACTATGGGGATCTATAGCAGGTGGATGGCTTATGGCCATGCTGTCAGCGTCCAGGCAAAGGGAGCCTTATAAATGAGGGCTCATGAAGAGCGCGACATGGTGACAATATGAACACCGAGGTACACCTAGCTCCTCCCAGGCACTGTCTGGGCTCCTGTGTACACGGTCCTCGGTCCTCGGAGAGGCAGGGAGCGAAGTGATGCCTTCTTCTTATGGCCTCTTAAGGAAGCTCCTGCTCATCTTTCTTACGTTTCCATGCAGCAGTGGCACAGGAGAGCCAGGCACTGCTCACCGGATGGGCACACAGAGGCTGCTTCACAGCCACATCTGTGAACAACAGCCGAGCTGTAAATGACAGTCCCCTCCCTGCAACCCTTCTGTCAACTCACCTCGGCATTAAGAATTCACTTCTGAATGCAATTCTAGCCCTTTGTTTCTGGCGTCTAGAATGGCCAGGCCGTTTTCTGTGCCTTTCATGTGAGTCAGGCCTGTGTACTTTTGGGGGAGACAAACGGCAGGATTTTTCTGCAGACAAGCATCTAAATTGCCAGAGAGGAGAAAACGTCCCCCAGGAATTATTTTGCAATTGATGAATGGTAGGGTCTAACTCAAGGTCAAAAGCAGATTTTTTCCCCCAACATAGGAGTGTTGCATCTCTCTCTCTCTCTCTCCATTAAAAAAAGGAGCGACTAGAAAGACATGTATGCATTCTACAAACTACCAGCTGTCACCCTCCAACCTGGTACCTCTCCCTTGGTGATCTGAGTTCCGGCAGTACGTGTGGTGGGGGATGGGCAGGGCTGGAAGGCTGTGCAGTCTCTGCAGCAGCCTGCCGATGCCCACACTGAGCTGTGCGGGACACTACTCCTGGGAACAACGGGAAGGAAGGGGACCTGCAGTAGGCCTGGGAGGCCTGAGGCTAGGCTCCTACTGTGGCTCCATGGTTGAGGATGCTACAGGGGACCCCACTTTCATCAAGGCACCCCCACAGAGACAGAGTGACACCCTGCAGACTGAGGATGTGATCTGGTCTATTTAGCTGCAAAGCAGGAGCCCTTCTGAATGCTCTGTGGTGCACCTGGGCTTTCTGTTAGGTTGGTACCCATGGTACCCAAAAGTCAAACTAGTTTTTTTCCCCCATAAAATATTCTTAGCTTCACTTAAAGAAGAGTTACTAAAAACAACAAACACTACCACCAGCACCCAGGGCTGGATGACTTAATATTTAGCTCACTGTTGAAGGCGGATAAGGAGGTCTTTATGCTATGAATTAACAGTGTCTTGATTCTTAAGTTCTGTTTGTGAAGCCATTTCCAGAGCATCACAGTGCTTATTGTTGCCCGAACAGACACGCGACTCATCATTTATGGGAAGACACAGTTAATTTGGGGGATAGCAGGCAGTCACGTGATGCCCACACACCATTCTGCCTTCACAGTATCACGGATACTGAACTCGTAGCCAGAATGGTCCCTGAAATACAACACGGAAGTGATAGGTAGGAGATAGCTGATCTTATCTGCAGAAGGCCTACACCCGCGACACTTTCTACAGCGAACATTTATACTGCTGGTTACTGTCTTCATCTTACTTGTTAAAAAACGAAGTCATCTGGCTTGCCTTGTTAAAGAGGCCGACTACAATGTGGGGGAAGTATATGCTTTTAAAAGCTAAAACCCATCTTCATGTGAAACAGGGGACATACAAAGACCTCTCAATACAGCACAGTTTAAGGGAACATTCTACAGTTAAACTACGTGGTTAGTTGAAGTGGTGATAAGACTATGCTCTGTTCATACATAAATTTACTATTATTCTTTCAAAATTAAAACCAGATTCAGAATGTCAGCAGAGAGAAGTGTTTTACTGCCTCAAGAATGTCTGAGTCGTATAAGCACACACATAGTTGAGCCAGCTATGAGCCATGCAAACTTATAAATGTTGCTGTAGAGCCCATATTGATATGCTCATTTTTATACAGCACTAAGGGGGCAGTGGGGAGGCCCTGGAATGTTCTGCGGAGAGCCTGCCAAGTATTAGCACTCGCCACATCCTCCACGGGGTGGGTTAACGACTGCTTCAGTCTCAAGGGATGAAATATTAGTTTGGAGGAGTTATAGCTGTGTAGAGGGAGGAAGCACATGACTCTCCCAAACCACAAAGCAAATATCTAGCCCATTATATTCTGGGGTTCCTGGTTCAGCTCAAAAACAAAGAAACAAAAAGGGTCCTAACCCCTTTGCAATTCTTTCTAAATTGTATTTTAGTAACACGAACAAAAGCAAAACGGGGCTGCAACTAAAGCTAACAGTATGCGTGAACAAACACGAATGCAACTGCTGCCCACGGGCTCCAGGAGGAACAGCCAGCACACCTGTGGGCACACGCACACCACGGTCCACCCCGGGGTCACACTCAGGGTCACGCTGGCCACGCCTAACTTTACATCTTCTTGCTTCCCATCTCCCTCATAGGCCAAGATGACACGACTCCGTTTTAGTCATCAGTTAGTGGCTTTTTAAGTACTGTTCTCCTCCTTTTTTTTGGGGGGGGGGGAGTGTGTGATCATACACTAAAAAACAGCAGCACAAATCAAAGAATGAACAGAAAAGGAGGCTGAGGTACAGCTGAAAATTCTGTCTGCCCAGTTTCTTGAGCCTCCAGAATAGGCAGGCAGCTTTCTAAGAATCTCCTGTTGTCAACGGAGCCCTCTGCGTTATTCAAGCCACTTCCGGGTAACTGGTGAGAAGGGAGGAGCAGAGAGGGGCCTGGAGTTCCTCCAGGAAGAAACAAAGAGGCCCGAAGACAAAGGGGATGAAAAGAACTGCCGCCCTCTGCTAGGAACGCCAATTAAGGCAGGATCCTGGCCTCGGCTTTAATCAGTGCTCTGTGATAATGTGGCACTGCCACCTCCCGGGAGCATGCGACCGCAGGAAGCAATCAAGCAGCCTCTGCGTGGGGTTGAGGTGGAACATGACTAGGGCAGGCACTGTGCCGCTTTTCTTTTTAGCTGCAGAGAGACAAAGGGGGGAAACTTGCAGTTTCCAGTTCTTCTGTTACTATAAGCACAGCACATTCCTGCTCACCCCCCCATGACGGAGTCTGAGAGTCAATGTCAGTGCCACTGGGCCCCATTGGCTTACAGGGAGAGCAAAGGAAGGGCAGGAGCCTAGAACTCATGCCTTGTGCATCTTCCCCTTCTAGCTGACAGTTACAAGCTCGATCTTACTACAGAACCAGGGTTAACTGTGAGATGCAAGGCAGAAGCACTTTCAGTTGTGCTTCTGAGAAAAAGGGATGGCCAAACACTGAAAGTATCCATAAGAGAGACACAGAAAAACTAGAGGAAGACACATCCAAATGTCCTCTCTGTAGCCTGTGAGGACTCTTGTCTGCTGCTCCCACGCCTGGGAGTTTTCCGGTTGTTACACTTAGGCACCCTGATCCGTTCCCTCATATTTGCGTGGTCTTAGGAGAACTGCAAAAAATTAACTGGAGCATCTGGACTGTGGCTGCCCAGTCCCCTCCCCCACTCCTGCAGGCAGGAAGAGGAAATCGAGGCTCCCTGGACAAATCCCAAGCCTCATTACCCCAAGCTCCCTATGTTTATGGACTTGCTCGCTCACCCCAGAGGCCACTGGAACACCTGGAGGAAATTCTTCGAATGAAAAGCCATAAATCTGTGTTCTCCCTGGAGCCTAGCTGCTGCAATGGGCTTAGAAAGATACACCAAAGAGATATTGCAGCTCACCAGAAAGGTGCCTGCCCTGTCTAGAAAAATCAGTTCCTCATGGCTGGGGCTCCTCGCAAGAAGGGGAGTTCCATGGTTGATTACTAGTATCTACTTGAGGGAATTTCAGCACCTCAAAATTCTACACTCACTGTAAAAACAGCTGTAACATGAAATGAAAATTCACAGCATTTTTCCTAGATCCATCCAGTATGCACAACCTTTCCTATGGAAGTGAGAGAACAAAATTATTTTATAAATGTACATCGTTTAAAACAACCAATAAACAAATGTCAATGTGGAGTTTGAAGAACACAATAGCCAACAGTGCAGAGAGGGTTTAGGGGTAGGGTGGGGTTGGGGAGGGGGAGGAGGGCAGGGACTTGCGATGATGTAACTGCACATCACCTACTAACAAGGACTTACCCAAGGTCACAGGGAAAGCTGCGTAGGGACAAAATACTGGCTCTGTTTTCAACGGCCCTGCACTGCTCGTGGGTGCCCCATGCAATCACATACACCACAGCGTAAACTTAGAAACACTGAAGATAGGATTTAGATTGCTCAATGGTTTATGTGAAATGGCCAGGCTCACAGCCAGGCCTCAGAGGAGGCTGTGGTTTCAGTCTATTCACACTGAAGTGGCTATGCTATGCGCTCCCATCCTGTAGAACAGGTCCAGAAGGACTTGCCATCAAGTTCGGGATTCCAGGACACGCAGAGCATGTGACACCACCGCTCACTGTTAGGAAGGACCCTTCCAGATCTAATGCAGGCAGCAGGCAAGGTGCTGACTGGATCTACAGGGTACAGCTACCTCAGAGTGGGCCACGCAACAGCTCCATTGTCTCATTTGTACAACTGGGTGCTCTCACTGAAGTTACCTAAAAGACAATTTACAGGGTTTTTGGTTTTTGATATTTTGTTGTGGTGGTGGTTATTTAAATTTAAGACAGTGTATAGTGAAACCCCAGCACAACAGAGCGGAAGTGGGCACCTAAGTCCCATCCCAGCCAAGAAACTGTTCACAATGGGCAGATAGAGAGGTCTGGAAGGGGCTGGGGAGGAGGAAGAGGAAGGAGAGGAATAGGACCAAAATATACTGTATGAAACTCTCAAAGAAAAGAAAATTAATGTATAAAAGCTGTCTGGGCCAGGCTGGCATGGAACTCAAGACTCAGGCTCAGCAGCTCTTTACCTAACAACAGTTTAAATCCTCCTGGTACAGCTATGTAAGGAGCCACACTGGAACATCAGCAAGGGAAACAGGCTCCTGTGTAGCAGTGCCCAGCAGAAATGGCCTCTCGCAGCAGGACCCCATCCCACTCACTGTACAGGAAGCAGGTCCAGGCCTTTCCCTAGAGCTCAGCACCCAGGCCATTCGCAGGTGTACAAAATGGTTGCGACCACTTTGGATATCCTGACAGGCATAAATCTGCCTTAGGATTTACTGTCTGGCCAGGAGTCTGAGTCTTCTCTTCTGATCATGCCTTCCTATAATCAACAGAGAAGGGAGAACCAGGGACTATTAAAGCATCACTCTGTTGTTGTTGTTATTGTTGTATTCAGCCACCTTCGCGAGTGACCTGAGAGAGACCAACTGGACTTTTGTTTCCATTTATCTACCCTCTAGTGTGAAATAATATTTTCTTTTCTTTTTGTACTTGTTTTTAAACCTGGGTCAACTTTTAAAAAAATCTGTGATGCCAACTTTAAGAATATCTCTTAAAATTTTAAAATAATTTTCTAATTACTGAAACAAAAATATATGTAGGAAATATAAAAGCAGAATCATCCTTCATTATGAAAAAAAAGTCTAATAATATCCTGTAGTAAGAATTATTAAAGGTCTAAATAATTCTAGGACGCAAAGGCTTTGTCCCAAGACCCTCTGCTCTTCTGCTCCCATACTTACTGAGATGCTTGAGCACTCAAGGTCGCCCAGGAGTGGTGCTCTGCTCCTGCTTCAGCTAAAGATGACAAAGTTTATGGAGATGAGGTAATTTGCACATGAGCCAGAGCTCCCTAGTGGTCCAGACTCTGCATCAGACTTTGACATTACCAATTGTTTTTTTCTGCATCAGTTATTTTTAATCAAGTGAGCTCATGCCTCATCTGTTTTCATCTTCCCACCACAAGAATGCCCACTGCCCAGTATCCCTAATGGGCAGACCCAGGTCACAAACCTTCACCTCTCAGGGAAGACCACTCCGGGACAATGGAATTAACCCAAGTATGATAAAAAGCAGTCACCACTACCTGCCAGTGACTTAAAATATTGATGATGGCTTTGTGAATGAAAACTATGAAGACGGCCATATTTACAGCAGCAAATCGAATACACACACAGGGTCAACACTTACCTCCTTAAGGGTCCATAAATCAAAGACAGCTCTGCTGTTTTTCCCAGACCTCCCACGGTCACCTAGAGGTGAGCAGTGCCACCTCCCCCCACTCAGTGCCCCCTTTACCTATGACATGCCTCTTTCCCTGGGGGACCCTCCACCCCAACTGATCTTTCTTCAGCCAAGGTTCCAGTGGATGAACAGGGCCAAGACAGCTTCAGCAGCTTCGTCCTGCTCCACACCTTGCTTGCCTACGTGAACATGTACAGCTGCCACAAGCAAGTATCCTGGCAGATGTTGAAAAGACCCAGGCCAGGATTGGAATTCTTAGCAGCAACCACCTCTGGTAGGTAGGAATAGCTTCTGAGAACTCATTTGGTTGGATGTACGGTGTTGCCAGATGCCAGAGGTGATGAACAGAAAGCCAGCTGACCCTGGCATGTAGAAGGAGGGATGCTATGGGTCCAGTTTCTCCCTCACCTGGACTTCTTGAATTATTTTCCTCAAAACTGGAGCTTTTGTAGGGTCATATTTCCTTTACTTCTTTATCTTATGGACAAAGCCAGACCCTAGCACACATGCTCTCTTAATACAGACTGTGAAGGCTGGAGAATCCATCTCCTCACCTAATGTTACCTTACACGCAGATCTTAAGAGCATCACAGAATCTAAACACCAGTGCTACGACGCTGTTACTTTTTGTCAGTTATTCTGAAAAAACGTCATTAATACACGGGAGCTGAAACAGACACAAACCCAGCTGAAAGTCACACGGAGGCACACTGCAGCGCAGACTACAATGGCCTGTTACCATGCAGATTCAGAGGGAGCAGGACTAACAGCAGCAGGGCAGACCTTAGACCTGCCTCAGGGCATCTGATGATGTCCTGGGTCGCTGGCCACACTTCCAGCCTCTCTCACAAGCCTTACCCACCCAGCCCAGCCCTCTGACAAGGAACGCGATTCCGTATCAGACATGAAACATTTCTGCTTCAAAACACACATCAACCACTTAAGCGGCTGCCTGGAAAGCAGGCAGAGAAGGAAGCGCAGGATGAGCATGCAGAAAGCCGTGTACCTAGGTCCAGGATCCAGTACTTGCAGGTGCCTGGCTGCCTGCCGTTGCAGTAGGCTGAGCCGACAGAAGAAAGCGAGTCCAGCGTGTCAACTGGCTTAATTCCGTTTGGCATGGTGAGCAGGGATCTAACAGTTCAGAGCCTCCGACCCTACCACTCCTCAGGCGACAGCTAGAGCCTCACTCAGCAGCAAAGACAGAGGCTGTGCAGTCCTGGCAGCAGCAGCAGCAGCAGCCCATGGCCTGGACTGTGTGGAGCTCTCCTCTCTTTGCTGGCTTCCGAGCACTGCCTAGCAGTTGGGGCTCGCATGTGGGAATAGCCAGGCACAGTCTACATTCTACCGCACTGACTCTAATTGGAGCTCAAGGAAATTCTTGAGGCACCCTGGGAACCAGATGTCTCTCTTCTCCCGCACTCTCCAGCACTGGCTTTCCTTACTCCGTGAGATGTGAAATGACAGATGTCCTCCCAGCCCTGGGATTTCTGGACAGCTTCACTGACTTGGGCTTTGCTGCATCTGGAGGGAGGTCCTCTCAGGGACCTATAACAAACAGGGCCTCCTGATGAGACTTGATAAAACGAGATGTAATGCGGTCTGAGAGCCAACTGGTTACATCACTGGGCTGCAATGCTACACTCCACTTATTGAAAACAGCTTCATTCCTCCTTCCAGGAAGCAGCCAGGCAAGAGAAAATAAATACCCTGATATGTGATGTGTAAAGGCACGTTTACTGAAGCACACAGTAGGCTCTCAGTCCTGTCTGCTTAGGGGTCGGGGTATTACCCCCATTCAGTTCCCAGCCCCTTGTCTCTCTCACACAGTGGTTTCAAAGGGGCACATACCCTTTGATTCACGTTAGACTCTTGTTGCTGATGGCAAGTGTGTGCCTGACAGAACTGCGGGCCTGTCCTGCTTTGGAACCCCCCCCCCCCCCGGCATAATTTCTGCGTTCACATGTGGTGTATGTGACCTTTTTCTAGTGTTTTGGTTTCCTGACTTTCTTACATTCGTTGCAAAATAAACTTTAAAAATTCTCAAAGAAAGAAAACATGGAAACAACACAGACGGCTGTTTAAAAAAAAAAAAAAAGAGAGAGAGAATTACATGACATATCCATAGTGTGCAAAGAAGATGGTTTCAGAGGCCAAGCTCTGAATACAAGCTGCTACAAAATTGGGGCCTTTTGTATGTTTCTCATTTCAATTTTATGGCTAGGATTTGGCATTTATAGACTCAAAATGAGCCTCATATTCTTAAAGAGCAAAAGCAAGACTCGAGGTTTGCTTTCCCTGGAATGGTCCTGTGTGTGATGGTTCCAGATGGCATGCTTACACCAGAACCAAGGGAGCGGTGTAAGCCACACAGAGCACTTTTTATATAAGGAAAGGAAACTTTATTACCAAATAAATAACTTCGTTTGTTGGCAAAATAAGCACTAAAAATTACAATCTACGGAAATCAAGCTAATTGACATTCTCAAGTTTCATTTACCACCTTTATTACATGGCTCACTTTCTCCCTGCCTAAAAATACCAACTGCCAACGACAGGCTATTAATTAAAACTAGAGAAAAGAGCTGTCAGGGCAGTGAATTACCTCATGTGCAATGTAAGCTCTCTATGAAGAAGAAGGGGCTGAAGCTAAAAGTTAGTGCAGTAATCTTGGCTGCAGAAGCCATGGGAAATTCCCCCAGCGACCTATCTCCCAAATCTCAAGCTCACGTGTGCTGGGAAACTGCAGTACAGCAGGAGAAAGTGGCACCAGGAGCGGGGAGCACTCTCATCCTACCTTCTGGTACCCGTGGAAGCATGGGGGGGGGGCTAGAGTCTTCCATTTGTATCTGGGCCATTTACACAGTTATGTGGGCAGAGGGTCCACTGACCCTGAATCCTCCATAGACAAGTGGGACCAGCAGGAACGTGGAGGTCCGCAAACAGAAGGCACCGAGACCCAAGGGAGGCCCGAGCTCTAATCAGAGCTGAAACCCTAGAACAAGATGAACTCCAGGACTTACTTCATCCTACTTCGAGGTCATGGAGGGAGGGAGGATCATGACGCCGTTGTGTGAACTGGAGTATATTCAGCTGAGAACCCAGGGCTTGCTAGTGGGCAGAGAGGGAGAGAGGAGGGGAGAGGGAGATGGGGAGAGGGGGAAAGGGAGGAGGAGAAGGGGGGGAGAAGGTGTATACAGACGTGGGAGACTTGAGAGACCACCAGTGTCAGAGGTGGCCATGTGCGGTGAGCAGCTGAGACTAGGCGTAAGGAGCTACAGTGTTGGATCCATTCCCGTGGTGTGGACTCAGGAGCCTGTCTGCAGTGGGACATTATCCAGCCATGGAGTAAGGGCAACGGGCTGGATTTTGGATGACCAGGGACTAGCCAAGGGTTGGGGTGGGGAGATCACTTTAGAACAAACAGAGGTGGGGTCTGAAAAGAAAGAAAACAGACTTAGTGAGTCGGGTTAGACAAATATCTCAGGCACTTGGCAGAGAAACAGGGATGTTATGCAGAAATAACAAAGGATGTTTTAAAGAAAAAAAATGTTTTGGGGATATGTTTCATGTTTTTGACATTTTAATTTTATGGCTAGGTATATGATTTAATATGTTACAAAGAAAATAGAAGATCACTGTTTAAGGTAGTGCTACAAAGTCATGTTTGTTCATAAGGACCTAGTGCAAGGGGATGCTGGAAAGATGCAGGTATGAATATAAATACAAAAGGTCTCTGATTTAGAACATTATATATGTCAGGATTTGGGAACTAAATTTACTATGGTGTGTAAAAACACTGGTAATGCTTTCCCTTGCAGTTCAGCATTTAGTAAATTACATAAGACATAAAACAGCTACTATGTGACGTGGTTAGGCTAACTGCAGGCTAAATGAAGCATTCGGGGTGTGTTTAAGGCAAGCTGTGGTAAGTGAGATGTTCAGCGGGCTAGGTATATTAAATGCACTTTCAATTTTCAATATTTTTAACTTGCAATGGGTTTCCTGGGACATGATATTCATACATTTCCTGGCTATTGCGTCATAAATGCCATAATTTGAGTAGCATATTTAAGAAAATTGAGTTTTAACTCTTGGAATCATGGTAATGTTTCACATATAACCCCAAATAACTAAGTATAATCTACAAGGACTGGAAAAGTTACAGGCTAGCCCATGTCTCTCCAAACTCACAGAGCGAGTCTTAACCCCTAGAACTCGTTTTCAGACAGAAAGACTGCCAAGAGTTTAAGGCTAGCTTGGACTATATAGTGAGTTTCAGGATAGCCTGGGCTGCTATAAGGTAAGACCCTAGCTTAACAAACAAACAAACAAACAAACAAACAAACAAGAACATTAGACGTCATCCAGTTGAACTCTAAGCCAATGGCTGGCATCTTTATAGACAGAGAGACAGAGGCAGGCCCTATGTCACAGTAACCACGGGCGACAGCCAGGGATAGGCCTAAGAAGAAACAACCCTGTTAATACCTGCCTCCCTAAGCCTGAGCCTCCAGAAATACATTTTCTGCAATAAAATATACATCTGTAACTTAAATCAGTGGCATATGGTACTTTATCAGGTAGTCCTAGCAAGCTAGCAGGGAGGTGAGGTGTGTGCGTCTATGAGACCAGAGTGGAGCACAGGCAGTGACACACGGAAGCAGAAAGTGAAGGACAGACTTTGCAACCACATCCTGACTGCATGCTGCTAACCTAGAGCAAGCAAGAAGATCAGGAGGAGGCCTGCTTCTCGCAGGAAGATGGCTTAGCGATCTAAACCAACTGGTGACATGCAGGGGTAGTGTTCTAGCCATGAAAATGTTCCACCAGGAGACAACACAAGTTTAACTGTGGCTGAATGAATGTGGATAATGGCACCCAGACATTTTACTGTTAAAGAGAGAAGTTATATAATGGGAAAGGGGGAAGACGAGGCAGCTTTACCAGGCAGCTACGGTTGGTGGCTTTACATGGTACGAACAGATAGAGAAATGAGAAAGAAGGAAACAACCAAGGGAGAAAAAAAGGCAGCCTTTCCCTCCCCTCTGCTGGGAGGGCCACAGGCAATGGCTCCCTCCACCCTGAAGATCTCGGTGTCTAAGTCTTCTGAAGTAGGAGGGACCAGGACGGCTCCTTGTGGAAATGGGTGATTTCAACATGGTGGCCTCACAAACACATGCTTCTTGCCATACCAGCAGGCGAGGACACGCCCATGACAAGACAGGAACTTGGGAAGAGCTCCCAGGAGGGGGGTTCCTAATGACCAATACTGGAATTCTCTTGGGAAATGGGAAAGTCCAGACCAAGTGAAAAAAAAAATATAAAAACCTGAATAATAGATAAATAACCAAATGAATGTGATAAGGAATAGTGTTTCCTTACAGAAAAATTTCACTTGATAAATATAGAATGAGAAAAACAGACAATGGTTCTAGGCTAGCAGTACAGGCATATATAACAGCTGGAGGCAGAATTACTGATGGATGCCAAAAACAGCAGAAAAACAAACCGAGAAAAGAATATTTGCATAGTTTATAAAAATACATTGTCACGGGGCATTGATTAGTTACCATCAGAAAAACCAGTGCCTAGGGTGGGGAGGTGCCACGGCCATTAATTTAAGCAGTGCCAAGGCCAGCTCACAGCAAGGCTCAGCAGGCCTCTCTGTGGTCCCTGCTTCAGTTCTGCTCCTGTCCAAATGGTCCAGATACATTGACTCTGAAAGAACATCAAGGAGACTCAAAGTAAGGCATCCTACAACACGAAGAGCCAGTAAAGCCCCAGCCGCCACTTTTGAATTAGGGTGTGTGCTATGGTTTGTGTTGCACACTGTTACGTGTGCTACTGTGGGGATGGGCACCCAAAAGACAGATTTTTATTTCTTTTGTAAAAGTCCCAAATTATTTAAATTAAAAGGTTCAAAACACGTATATCACATTATTGCAAACAGCTAAAGAAACAAAAACACGGGAAGGCTATCAAAAAAGGCAGGCAAGGTCATAGTCTGTCTCTTTTCAGGGGTCCTCAAACCCTACTTATTAGGAGTACAAGGTCTTGGGACGGAGGGTGCTGGGCCTCCGGAGTGACACACCTCATTTTCTCGTGCCATCTCTGTGGCCCCCGTTCTCTCCCAGTGTTTCCGCTCTACACAATATGCCCACAGTGCTGGCCTCAGGCACAGCTGTGGCTTCCGATGCTGTCTCTCAGGTTCCATGCACAAAGATACTCCTGTCCTGAGAAGCCTGCTGCCATTTCCTTAGCCCAAGATAATACCTCCTGCCCTGGGCAGGGGGTGGGGGGTGGCGGAATAACAGGACCCCTACTTCTTAGGGCCCCATTCACATGTGAGTTCCCACTGCTTTCTGTGCAGTAGTCGGCCTACAAAAGCACCTTTATGGGGCATTCAAACCCTGCAGCCGAGAGCCAAAAAAACCGCGGATAGGCTCCTTTTCATTGCTTTATTTACCATCTTTTCAGAAAAGATGTGAGTTTTCCTTTCTTCAACAAAACATTCAGACTCTCCTCTTAGGTTAAGTCATTCTGTGACATTCTCTGACGCCTCACCAAGCTATGTTCTTTGCAGAACTCAAAGATGACAGATAGCCTCTGGAAACACACACACATACACACACACACACACACACACACACACACACACACACACACACACACACACAAACCAGTGACCTCGCTCCTACCCCCCATTTCGGAGCAATGTAGCTAGTCCTGAACAACCAAGTGGAGCTTCTGATACCACAGTTCTGTGGCAGCTCAGAGTGCGAGGCAGTGTGCATCGCACATTACAGGAATGAGACCCCAAGTCGAATCCCCTAGCTCTTTCAAAGAGGACAGAAGGCCTCGCAGTGTGGTTTCAGAACACAGCAGCCATGCATCTCCCCCAAGAAGCCCGCAAACGCACAAGGAAAAGCACGGTTTCCACTCATGTTGCAATCTTCTAGTCACACACTCATGAGTGGCCAGTGAGTAGATTCTGTGACTCACTAGGGTAGGACCGGAAAGAAGAGGCAGAAAAGAAACAGAAACATTCCCCATACGGAGCTTCTTTTGGTAGTGTCAGCCTTTTACAATGGTCATTTCATAATTCAAATAACTGATCCTTTTGGGGAGGTTGTGGAAGGCCCCACCTGTCAGGAGCAGAGCCCGAGGGAGGGGGGTGGGTCTTCGGTGCTCACACACCAGCATTTGGTATCAGCTTTGGGCAACAGACTGCCTTCCTGGATTAAAGCGTCATTGTGGTGGGCCATCAAAGACCTGCTCCTAAAAACCCATTTATATCTCTAGCTAAGCTTGTTTATGTTAGTTAACTCCTCTGTTCTTCTTCCATTTTATCTCCCCATTCCCTCCCCCCAAAACGCACACACAACTCCCCCACACATATATACACCACACACACACACAAATGCACATCCTCTATGTACACAACTGCACCCCCCCCCCCACACACACCAGCCACAGAGAGGTTATTCTTGAGAGTGAAATAAAAAGAAAGCTTTAAATGCTCTATTTGTCCCCTCTATCTGACTTAACTGTTATTTTTCTAAGACTCCAACAGCCTGCTTTTTATGGGTTGAAATGTGTCTCTCCCCAAATTCCTATGCTAAAATTATAAACACCGTATCTCAGAATGAGACATAGTCTCCAAGATGATCACAGCAAGGCTTGTAGGTAGGACAGCATTGTAGTTTGTAGCTTGTAGTTGTAGTTTGTAGTTTGACAGCATTCTGACAAGAACACTGAGACACAAACATGGCAGAGGTGTGCACAGGCAGTGGAGCGCAGCTGCCTGCAAGCCAAGGCCAGCTCAGGCAATCTTAGACTCTGGTCTTCAGAGCTGGCTTTCTAGGGAACAGACTTCTGTCAGAGCCCCAGGCTTGGGCCCTTGTGACAGTAGCTCAGGAGAGAACATGGTCTCCTCTCCTGACAAGCCTGTGCTCTCTAACACACATGTCTGCTAAGGCTCCAGTGCTCTCCAGTCACATGTCCCTGAGCAAATCTGGTGGATGCTCACGTGTCTACATAGCAACAGACCAACTTTTCACACCTTTCCTAGCAACAATAAAAGACCTAAACCCTGCTTTTTTATTTTTAGACATTAAACATTTCAGAAATAAAACACAACCAAGCGTATACTCAAGTCTGTTTCTACAGTACCATGTGCCTCGTGGATAAGCCTCTTTTCCCTTACACTCCTGGTGTTTCGTCAGAAAATATAAATGAATTTGTATCTACCCTATCCCCCAACTTCTCTTCAGCTTAACTCCATGTCTGTATAATACAGAGACTTGCTCCTATCTTTTTTATGGCTGTGTAATGCTCTAAGTGCATATGAGCTCAATTCAAGTCTGCAGCTCACAGGGACCCTTCGAACACCGGTGACTAAGCATGTGGATCACTGGATTCATGGGAACACGTACTTCTAGAAGGACAGAAATAGAATTGATGGGCTAAAGGGAAAGAAATTAAATTTTGGAGGAAAACATGTGAGTGGGTTGTAAAGTTATTCCAGCAAGTAAGAATCTCAATAAAAATTGTCATGCAGTGATGTTTGATTAAATATAATTTTTATTGCCAAGATCCTTAGAACTTGGTGTGTACTAAGGCCCTCAAAATCTCTAATGCCATTTTACCCACCTGGTGTGAGTGGGAAAATCACTTCTTACAATCATTCCTTTGGCTTGAATCATGAGCCTGTCCCTGTCTTTGTCTACCAGGTGGACTCTTGATAAAGATTTTCCTGCAGGGAAGGCGTATGTGTGGAAGTATTTATATAATCTCCTTAAAATGTTTACATCTTCATTGTAGGTTTGATGGGAGAGATACATTAGGAGTCTCCCTCACAGAGTAAAGGGCAGCAGCTTATGGAGAGGACATGTCCTGCCTGCTCTCCACGCATGAGGAAAATGAGCTTCCTGGATTTCATCCTCCAAACTGAACAGTTATGGATCTTCCTACATTACGAGCATTCATAACTTATGAGACTTATGCATCAAACCACTGTGTCACACTCAAGACACCTCTCCTGCGGCCTGTCTCCTTCAGAGTCTCTCAGCTTTCTGCAGGATTCAGTTTCTTTCTTTTTTTAATTATTTATTTTTACTTTTATGTGCATTGGTGTTTTGCCTTCATGTACGTCTGCGTGAGGATGTTGAATCCTGGTGTCACAGACAGTTGTGAGCTGCCATGTGGGTCCTGGGAATTGAACTCTGGTCCTCTGGAAGAGCAGTAAGTGCTCTTAACCACTGAGCCGTCTCTCCAGCCCCCAGGATTCAGTTTCTTAGACCTAACATGTCACAATGAGTTCTGAAAATGCATTGTCAAGCACTCCCTCATGTGCACCTTCCACTTCTACTGATGGACTTTGGAGGGAACATAAGAGGTATGGAAGGCATGAAAGACATGGAAGACATGGAAGACATGGAAGAGATGGGAGGGATGGAAGGGACAGAAGGCATGGGCGGCATGGGAGGCTGGCTTTAAAGCACAGACGTCTGCCCTCTGCTCCCCTTGAGGTCCATGTGGACTCCTTGAGAGCTGTGTCTGCAGAGGTCTTTTCACTGTGGACCGAGCTACAGTGTCTGGGCCACTCCAGGAAGATTGCTTTTTACTTTGCTGACCACTCAAGGTCATGATTTCCCAAACTTTCAAAGGAAGCATGGGACAAGGACAGGCTCCTCCTGCCTGCACTGTGAGGGCTGGAAATAGCCCTGTGCTTGCCTGCTCTTCTCTCTTCCTGTGCTTTTCCATGAATGTGGAACTCTGAATATACCAGGAGCGAATATTATGGTTTTGCTCTCAAATGTACGTTTGTTTTCTTACAGTTCAAAAAGAATTAAGACAGTGCCAGCTGCAGCTCCCCCTTCTCCGTGTAGCTCAGCTTAGTCTGTGCATCTACAGCCAATGCTATCAGAATTCTGTGTATAAGGAAGGTACTTCTGGGACCTTAATCAAAGTACCACCTCACACCTCCCTGAACACAGGGACACAGGTCTAGTCTGCCAGGGCCACCTCCTGAAGCATGAGTGTCGTTTACAAGGACCCTCAGGGTCGTGGCTAGCAGAGCTGCACCAGGAATCCAGGGCAAGCCCAAGGAAACAGAGGGATGGGCTCGCTCCGTGCAGCCCAGTCACCTGATGAAACTTAAAGCATTTTGGATGTGGAGCGCTCCCAGCAAACACACCCTCTCACCTCGACAGGTTTCAAGTGCTAGGGCGTACACACTTAAGGAGGAAACCCTCATTTTGACTTACTCTGATTAACAGAACTCTGGTATATATAACATCAGAAATGGGGTGTTTTAAACCCCAGAGGCTGAGAGCTGGGAGCGCGTCCTGAGACCCACTGCCTGCCCCGGCCCTGTTAGCCTGCACCACACTCCCTGCCATGTTTGCTCAACAGCTTCTACCTTTTTTTTCCCCCTAATTCAGAACCATAACTTTCTGGTTTTGTTTATTTGTTTGTTTGTTTTTAAGATGGCATTGTTAGGTAGGCCAGGCTGGCCTTGAACTTGTGATCCTATCTCTACCTCCCAAGTGTTGGGATTACGGGCATGCATCGCTGTGCCCAGCACGCCACATGGGCATTTACAGCAGGAATGGGAAGATGGTTTCTCCCTCATTGTTTACGCCTTGGCAATATGTATAATTTTGTGATGACCTAATATGGTCACTGTGGATGCCTACTCATGATTTTTTCCTGTTTTGAGAAGTTCTTTAATGTAAAGACGGAATGGGAAATGGCTCCCAGTATGAGGCACTCTGTGGAATAATAGCCGCTTGTGTGGCTCCGTAATTATATGCTCCGCAGAAAGCACTTCTTAATCACGGGTCTGGGACTGATTAGTCAGTCTCGGATAAGCAGTGCTCAGGAAGGGGACAATGTTTTTAATTCTTGGTGCGACTCCATGTTCTCCAGTTTTTCTTCCCACAGGGATTTATATTAGCAGCTGTTCAAACAGAATAAAACAGCTCTTTCCAAGTGAATTAAAAGCTGCACACAGATCTTCCATTTTATATATATATACACACATACATACATACATACATACACACACACACACACACACACACACACATATATATTTTTTAAAGAACATGTGGGCAGGTATGAGTTTGAAATGAGTTAGTGAACCTGGGGTGTTCTCTGGCAGCAGTGACCGTGTGATCCGATGCAAATGCATGAACACATTGGAATCATTTGTTAATGTCACTAAAGACTTTGATACCCTGTGCTTTTGGGAACTGTTTTAGGTCATTTAAAAGTCAGGAGTCATTATCTAAGATTGGAAGCTCATGCGTTACCTGTTATGCAAGTGAATGGAAGCAAATGGTGGTAAGGGATGCCTGTGGGGGAAAGCTTGAGGGTCAGGCTTGAGGTGTGGATGGCTACAGGCACCATCCTTGTTTGAGGGCCTGCTCCCAGGATGAAGAAGTTTGGAATTGGGTCTGTGCCGTAGGTCAGAGCACGCTTCAAAACTGGCTCTGCACTGGGTGTCCATGGTGCAGCCTGGGCTGGCTGCTTCCAGTCCTTGGTGCTCGAATCTTGAACCTACTATCCAAGGAGAAGCGGAGGGCGAGGCCAGAGCTCGGTGGGTGGGGCAGGTTCTCCTCTGCTGGCTGTACTGCTGAAGTTGTCTGGAGGCCTAAGAATGTGGCTTGGGTGAGGCATGGCAGTTTTTGCTACTGCTTGTTCTCCAAGCGAGAAACACTTGGGCACACTCTTGGGGTCAGGTGGGAGTGCATATGGCCTGGGTGTGGCTTCCTGAGTGTAAACATACCTGGTGAAGTCCCCACCCCCTAGCTGTAGAAGGGAACATCTTGTCCCTTGGTCTCATCTGCACAACATGGCAGGGGGTGGGGGGTGGCAAACAGTAGTGAAGGGAAACCTGGCCTCATCCTAAATCCACAGGGTGGAGAACACAAGCCATCAGGCACAGCCATGACCTCACCTGTCCAGACATTAAGGAGGCCCACGGAGAGGAGTGAGCTGAGGAGAGTAGCCATTGAGGGGGGGATAAGTTCTCAGACACACTATAATTTGTACCTCACTGCAAACACTCCCTTATTTCATATTGACATTGTGGTTCCTATGTGGTCAGGATCAGAATCAGCTGTGGAGCTCACAGGCCCCGGCATACATCCAGCCATCACAAGAAATGGAGAGATGGCTCAGTGGTTAAGAGCACTGTCTGCTCTTCCAAAGAACCCGGGTTCAATTCCCAGCACCCACATGGCAGCTCACGATTGTCTGTAACTCCAAGATCTGAAACCAACACACATAAATTAAAATTAAATAAAAATTAAAAAAAAAAAAAAGAAATGACAAACCATAGCCCTTGGCATAACAGCATTTACCTCTTTAAATTTCCAGTGATGGCCCCTACTAAACACATCTATAAAGTGTATAACAGTAAACAGATCTTAACAGGGGAATTACAAATGAAGCATACTTGCTTTTCTCATTACCACCCTGTTGAGTCTGTACTCCACTGTCCTGGGGAATCCCTAACACTGGCCTCTGTGTCCCACACAATGTGTCCATCTTCCTGGATGCACACACTGTCTCTCTGCTCTTCCTTATCACCCGACTGGTTATTTTATGAGCTTAGCTTCACAAACACAGCCTTCATCATTTGGTAAAATGAGATCTTCCAGTGAGTTCCTCTAACAAACTGTTAGATGTCTTCAGGCATCACCAGAGCTTTGAGAATGAGTGGGTCTTTCCAGATTGCCCTGATGTGCATGCACATTTATGTTGGAAATATAAAGGTTTGTAGGACATGTTAGGGGTAGAAAAATGGGATTTGATTCTGTAAGCAACAGAAAGCTACTGAAATTTCAACAAGAGCTGTGCAATGGGATTTGTATACAAGGCAGGGCGGGGGGCAAACAGCAGGTAGGCTGCAATCTCAGGTGGAAAGAGGTAACAGCAGAAATGGAGAGAAGAGAATACATTTGAAATACATTGGCACAAAACCAACAAGACAGATATGACATTCTCAAAAGGGCTAAGATGGGATTGAGGCATCTCTCTGTTTATTCCTGTAGTTGCAATGACGCATCTTAAGATGGAATATTTAAAGACAGCACAAGTCCATGACCAAAGTGCTAGCAGACTCAGTGTTTGGTAAGGCTCTGCTCCTCGGAGATGGCACCTGTGTTCTCATCTGGTGTAAGGGCAAATGACTCCTTCATAAGGACACTGGCTCCGTTCACGAGAGCCTTGCCCCGGAGTCCCATCTGTTAGGACCAACACAATGGGGATGAGATGGAAGACAGTATTCAGCAGGTGCCGGCCAGTAATCCCCACAGTCCTCACATCACGGCCTGGAGGAAGTATCTACATGGCCGTGTGGCCAGCAAGCGTCCATCAAATGATGACTACGGGCAGAGACCAGCCATGAGTAAGGATAGTCAGAAACATGATGGAAAAGGACAACCCCAAAGGCAGTATACTAAATAAAGTAAGCCCTCCCCCCAACAGAAAATAACAAGTAGGTGCCAGAACCTGGGAAGAAGGGCAAATGGCTGGGGGCTCTTCAGGGGTACAGGACTCAGGTCTGTAAGATGAAGGGGGGTTATGGATAGATGCTGGCAAAAGCACAGGACTGTGAAGACACGTACGTACAGAACTGTAAACTCAAAAGTAACTAAGTGTTCATTTACTACGGATCATAGAGGACATGGTGAAGACGGCTGCGGGTGTGTGGCCATGACACTAGTTAGCGAATGAGAGGTAACCTGGGTAGTTTAGGCTTGAAGAGGCTGGCGGGGCAAACAACAAACACGTCACTAGGTGACAAGAGAGTGGACAAGAAAACCTCAGCTGAGGCTGGGAGAGAGGAGAGAGTGTGGTCCAGATAGAGCCCAAAGGAAAAACTACATTTCAGCCAACATCAAATACAAGAAGACTTCCTTATATTTCATCTGGACTGAAGAAATGGCTGCCTTCCGATGAGGATCCTGGACTTTTTTTTTTTTTTTTTTTTGCCAATGTGGACCCGCTCAAGCCTCCACAGGTTCTGTGGTTAAGCAGAGAGCTACAGACAGTCCCTCTGGTACCTGATTCGCTGTGGTAATGGGTAGGTACTGAGTTACAGCCACCAGTTTCGGGCCTCAGTCACCAGACAGGACATTTTGTTTCTCTTGTTTGTGTTCCTTGTTTTTCTCATCCAAAGGGGGAAAAAAATAAGGCTATAATTATAAACACCTTAAGGGATGTAGCTGATTGATCTAAGTAGGTGTGGGGATTTTTTTCTTTCCTTTTCTTTTCTAGACACATCAAAGCATTAGCAAAAAGCCCACCTGTCATCTCATTATGGGTTGGCATAAGGAGATTATGTAAGCTTTGAATTGGCTTTATTAAGACAAAACAAAACAAAACAAAAAACCCCACTTTCTCAGGGCCAGAAACTTAGATGGCAGGAGTTGGTAAGCATGGTAAGATCCAACCTACAGATACGAAATCAACAGACAGGGAGGTATCAGAATTCAGGACTTCAATGGGTGGAGGCAGCTGTGCGCACTCCCCACCAAAGGCAGAACCACATGCTCACATCCAGCACTCAGGTCTCTCAAAGCCCTGCTTTGCTGCATAGTAGGGCAGGGGCTGGCACACACCTTCCCAAGTCAGCTTATTCTAACACATCATGTTGTGTGGCAGTGGGCTGTGGGGAAAGGGGGCCAAGAGGGAACAGGCTGTCCACGAGGTGTTCCAGATGTAGTGAACTGGGGAGCGACACAAAAAGACTTCCCAAGAGTATTCCGAGGAAATTCACATTCTATCAGGATACAGCAATAAAGCTAATAATAAACAGTATCTGCAGACATCCAGCCAGAAGGAAGTCAGAGACAGCAACTTGCCTAGCTGAGGGACACAGGCAATACCATGTTTTCCTGAACATCCTCAATTTTGCCAATGCCGCCGACTTGGAGGGCTGCAGCCAGCGTGGCCCTCCCACAGCAGTGGAATGTATCAGAATGATCTTGGTTATGAAAACACCGAAGTGCTTCTGGGAGTTGGGGTCAGGTCTGTAATCCCTGGTTCTCAGTAGGCTGGGGCAGGAGGATGGACTGCCTGGGTAACTTGATAGATGGCTGGGGGGTGGGGGGAAGAGAGGGAGAGAGAGAGAGAGAGAGAGAGAGAGAGAGAGAGAGAGAGAGAGAGAGAGAGAGAGAGAAATGGGAGGGAGGGACGGAGGAAGAGAGGGAAAGAGGGAGAGAGGGAAAGGCCCGGTTCCAAAATAAAGAACAAAACAATGGACTCAGGGGTACAGCTAGTGGACTGGGGGGTACAGCTAGTGGTAGGGCCCTTGCCTAGCACTCAGCAGGTCTAGATCCAACCCTGAGTACCACAGAAGATGCATAAATAAGCACAAGAACACAGCAGCCCAGATGGAGCCATCACAAGGCAAAGAGGACTTTCTGAGATGGCCTCGCAGGAGGTACAGACGTTTCTGATATTCCTGTTTACTTCTGTGACCAGGTAAATAGAAGCTTTACAAGTCGAGACACTGGCAAGGAAATTATCACTCGGCTTTACTGGAGTTTAGGCAGAGATTACCTGACACCTGCTTCCAGCCAGTCAAAGCCTGTTCCCAAGTGAATAAGGCCACTGGTGGTTCTCAGTGTGAGGTGTACCTTGTGCATGCTGGGAACCAAAGCAGGGCCCACTGCAGAGAGGCCAGGCCCAGCCCAGATTCTGAGGTCACAGCAGATGGCACCAGCCACAGACAGAGAAGCCTGGTCAAGCATGGATCTGTTGAAGCCACATTCTTTTTTTTTTTTTTTTTTTTTGCTACATTCTATTTTAGTGCAAGCACTGTCTGTCTGCTGCGTCGGTGACTAAGATGCTGTGAGGAAGAAGAATGGCAGCCAGACCAGGGTAGTGTCAACACCCCAGGCAATCTGTCTGCCTGCAGAGGACAACAGAAATGCAATCTTCCAAAACAATCTCCCCACACAAGGGAAACGCTCTCTCCATGGAATGATGTGCACGTTAGAGTCTAGTTTCAGACTTCAAAACTTCTTAAAGTATAAACAGTGTGACTCAGTTTCTTTTTCGGATGAGTTGATGTAAGCTGCATCTTTATCTTCCTGAACTCAGCATACGGCCACTGCGTCTTGAGGCAGGACACCTGGCCCTCGTGAATCACATGTGATACTCCCTGTCCAACACAGCTCCAGGGCTAGCCAAGCTTCAGGGCCACCAAGAGAGCCCGAGCTCCACCCACAGTGAGCACTGAGACCCCCTCAGCTGATATGGGACACTCACGGGGGACCGTTTAAGCAGATTATTCTTCAGGAGCAACTAGACAGTCAACCCTAGTGGCCACAGATTTACGAAACTGAAGCAGCTTGGACAGGGCGTTGTGAAAAAAGCTGCTAAGACCAAACTAGGAAGCACTGTCCTTCCTCCTGCCTGGAAGGGCAGAGTGCTATGACTCAGACCTCTAAGAAACTATCTTTAGGGGTTACTGAAAGAGATCTAGATACAAAACGGCAGTGTCTTTGTGCGCAGGAGTCCTGTGGGGTAGAGCATGCAAACCCATTTGTTTCTCTGACTTGCCAAAGGGGTCTGACCCAGACCCAGGATGAAAAAACTGAGTTTTGTGAGAAAGCACTGGTGCCTGGTTCCCTCCCTCACTGGTACACCCTCCAAGCCCACGGTTGTACAGTAAAATGACCAGGTAGGAAGACACACGGGGACAGTAGGCGCCAACAGCCCACCACACACTGGTATTTCACCAGTTACAGTAGCATGTACCCTTGTCTCCACACAGCAGGCAGGAGGATGGGCTATGGGCTGGTCAGAAGCAACTCAAGGCACCGTGATTCCCAGGGTGACAGAGGCCTCTGAAGAATATGCATTCTTTCCGGGTTTCATCCTTTGTTTCTACTCCTCGGTTGCCTGGCTTTCTGATAATGGCCTCTGGCCTGTGACTTGACCTCAACAGGATGTTTTGTCAGATGGCCTGATGGAAAAACCTGAAGGCGGGACTTCCTCCCCTGATCTATTGCTCTGTGGCTGCCCAAGGCCTGACACAAAAGGAGCTGACAACCTTCAGTTTTCTTGTGAGAAAGTTAAATCAGGAAAAGGAGAAAACAGAAGACTGAGCCCTTAGCCATCCACTGTGCTCACAGCAGCCACAGTCGGAAAGGGCGAAAGGGCGGAGAACTAGAACAGAGGGGCCATGGGCATCACAGAATGGACTCAGATAGAAAAACAGAGCAGCCACTTAAAAACAAGCAAAATCCAAGATTCACTGCAAGTTTTCAGGGCAGAGTCAAGTGAGCTGGGTTCGGAGGAGCTCTTCCCTGCAGACAAGCTGCACTGTGAGCATCAGGATGCAAAGAGCACACGGCAGGAGAGGCACGTACTAGCACAATCTTTCAGTCAAGAGCTATATGTTCCACGTTCATGTTCACCAGGGCTCCTTAGGAGGCTTGTGAAACCGTACTTCCAATCCAAACTCAAGGACTAAAACGGACCAGGTAACATTGGCCTGGGAAGACTGTAGCTCAGCGCTGGGGAAGACTGGGCTAGCCATGGGCTGGGAAGAGTGTAGCTCAGCGCTGGGGGAAGACTGGGCTAGCCATGGGCTGGGATGAGTGTAGCTCAGCGCTGGGGAAGACTGGGCTAGCCATGGGCTGGGAAGACTGTAGCTCAGCACTGGGGAAGACTGGGCTAGCCATGGGCTGGGAAGAGTATAGCTCAGCGCTGGGGGAAGACTGGGCTAGCCATGGGCTGGGAAGACTGTAGCTCAGCGCTGGGGAAGACTGGGCTAGCCATGGGCTGGGAAGACTGTAGCTCAGCGCTGGGGAAGACTGGGCTAGCCATGGGCTGGGAAGACTGTAGCTCAGCGCTGGGGAAGACTGGGCTAGCCATGGGCTGGGAAGAGTGTAGCTCAGCGCTGGGGGAAGACTGGGCTAGCCATGGGCTGGGATGAGTGTAGCTCAGCGCTGGGGAAGACTGGGCTAGCCATGGGCTGGGAAGACTGTAGCTCAGCGCTGGGGAAGACTGGGCTAGCCATGGGCTGGGAAGACTGTAGCTCAGCACTGGGGAAGACTGGGCTAGCCATGGGCTGGGAAGAGTATAGCTCAGCGCTGGGGGAAGACTGGGCTAGCCATGGGCTGGGAAGAGTGTAGCTCAGCGCTGGGGAAGACTGGGCTAGCCATGGGCTGGGAAGACTGTAGTTCAGCGCTGGGGGAAGACTGGGCTAGCCATGGGCTGGGAAGAGTATAGCTCAGCGCTGGGGGAAGACTGGGCTAGCCATGGGCTGGGAAGACTGTAGCTCAGCGCTGGGGAAGACTGGGCTAGCCATGGGCTGGGAAGACTGTAGCTCAGCGCTGGGGAAGACTGGGCTAGCCATGGGCTGGGAAGACTGTAGTTCAGCGCTGGGGGAAGACTGGGCTAGCCATGGGCTGGGAAGAGTGTAGCTCAGCGCTGGGGAAGACTGGGCTAGCCATGGGCTGGGAAGACTGTAGCTCAGCGCTGGGGAAGACTGGGCTAGCCATGGGCTGGGAAGACTGTAGTTCAGCGCTGGGGGAAGACTGGGCTAGCCATGGGCTGGGAAGAGTATAGCTCAGCGCTGGGGGAAGACTGGGCTAGCCATGGGCTGGGAAGACTGTAGCTCAGCGCTGGGGAAGACTGGGCTAGCCATGGGCTGGGAAGACTGTAGCTCAGCGCTGGGGAAGACTGGGCTAGCCATGGGCTGGGAAGACTGTAGCTCAGCGCTGGGGAAGACTGGGCTAGCCATGGGCTGGGAAGACTGTAGCTCAGCGCTGGGGAAGACTGGGCTAGCCATGGGCTGGGAAGACTGTAGCTCAGCGCTGGGGAAGACTGGGCTAGCCATGGGCTGGGAAGACTGTAGCTCAGCGCTGGGGAAGACTGGGCTAGCCATGGGCTGGGAAGAATGTAGCTCAGCACTGGGGGAAGACTGGGCTAGCCATGGGCTGGGAAGAGTGTAGCTCAGCACTGGGGAAGACCAGGCTAGCCATGGGCTGGGAAGAGTGTAGTTCAGTGCTGGGGGAAGACTGGGCTAGCCATGGGCTAGGAAGAGTGTAGCTCAGTGCTGGGGGAAGACCAGGCTAGCCATGGGCTAGGAAGAGTGTAGCTCAGTGCTGGGGGAAGACTGGGCTAGCCATGGGCTGGGAAGAGTGTAGTTCAGTGCTGGGGGAAGACCAGGCTAGCCATGGGCTAGGAAGAGTGTAGCTCAGTGCTGGGGGAAGACTGGGCTAGCCATGGGCTAGGAAGAGTGTAGCTCAGTGCTGGGGGAAGACTGGGCTAGCCATGGGCTAGGAAGAGTGTAGCTCAGTGCTGGGGGAAGACCAGGCTAGCCATGGGCTGGGAAGAGTGTAGTTCAGTGCTGGGGGAAGACCAGGCTAGCCATGGGCTAGGAAGAGTGTAGCTCAGTGCTGGGGGAAGACTGGGCTAGCCATGGGCTGGGAAGAGTGTAGTTCAGTGCTGGGGGAAGACCAGGCTAGCCATGGGCTAGGAAGAGTGTAGCTCAGTGCTGGGGGACTCCTCTCTGATCTCCAGCTCCAGGCCACAGAAAGGCCCACACTGCTGTAAACCTGCAGAGTCTCCAGAGATGAAAAACGATCCTTGGCTTCATCCTGTTTCTCCCTGGGTGGCAGTGAGTTCACATGCCCTGGGGACCCAGAGCTTGCCTATAATGAGTGAGCTGGGCTAGCTGGAAGCTGGGCTCTCTATGCAGCTTCGTTCAGCTCAAGGGAATTAAACCATGGCAGCTAGAGGATGGCGTCAGACTGCCAGGGTGAATATGAGGAGAGCCAAGTGTAGCAACCTTCTGGAATACTCTATAAATTGAATATGGCAGAGTAAGGTGAACGTCTCTCAGAAAGATAAAGCCAGCTATGTTCCCCCAAGCTGGACAGACTTTTCATTTTCTGTATTGTACAAGAGGCTAATGGGTCACACTGCCCAGTGCACCGTTAGATGACCCACACACCAGTGCTTTCTCACAGGGCAGCAAGTCTCCAGAGACTTCTTACTACGATAACTGAGTAAGCTAGCCCCAGTCAATGGGCACACAGCGCGAACTACGTCTGTCAACCAAACTTTCTAGTAGCCATATTAGAGAAAGTGAAAAGAAATGCTAATTTAAAACAACAGTTTAACCCTTCTGTGGGATATGTCATTTCAACATGGAATGAGTATAAAATAGTGACACAGAGGCTTTCCCACAAACTCCAGGTGCTTTCCCAGCTAGAGCATGACTTGAGCGGTTGAAGTGAGCCACTAGGAAGGGTTCAGCAGCCTCCATGGTCTCCACAGGAATACTGACAGCCCATGCCAGAGAAGTCCCGCTGACACTTTAACCTAGCACAGTTGCTGGGAATACCACACGCTTTGCAAATGTTAAAGCAGGTCTCCAAGCAACTGCACCTTTCCTCAGGCACACTGAAGGCCTCTCAGGACAGCTCGACTCTCTCCACACATGCCACTGTGGCGCTTGGGTTGTCTTCCGATTCCTCGTTCACACAGGCATACAACGGGGTTGGCTAAATAACCCTCAGAGGCCAGGCTCCGCTGTGCTTCCTCTCAGGCCTCCCGGGCGCTCTTACCTTTGTGGTTGAAGATGCCCTCCATCTCCATGCTGCTTCGGGAGTGGGCGATGCACAGTGAGCCACAGGGCACAAGGCCTTCCGCAGCCGGGGACCTGTCAGTAGTGCGTACCAGGCACCAGTCGGGCTTGTCGTGAGGTCGCTCCAGAACCTCCACTGTCTGGCCGCGACGAATGGTCAGCTCATTGCTGTTGCAAGCCGTGAAGTCATGGATCACCACCGTCAGCTCACAGCCACCAGAAAGCTGGGAGGGACAGAGAAAGAGGGACACAGGTCAGCAAGCAAAACCCAGTGGGCGCCTGACAGGGCTGTGAACTTGGCTAGGAATGCCATCTTCAGCCTGAAATCCTGTGGTGGGGTTAAAATCATCACTAGAGCTGCCTGAAGGCTCTGTTCTGTCTCTTTGGAGCCATCAGATATGCATGCTCTTTCTCCCGTTCTCTGTGCTGGGAGTTTTCCGAGGTTCACCGTCAGCCCAGTGTGATTTCTCATGCACTTCCAAATCTCTCTGCACCTGAGACATTTTTAGCTCCCTCTTTTAAAATGCTACGCACTCATCTTTAAACTTAGAACAAAGTAATAAAAACTGTCTAAAGACTGCTTAGGGAATATTCACAAAATAGACAATAAAGTTGAGTGTAGGATTTTCAAAGCGGTAAGGGAGTGAGTCCTCCCCACTGCAGCGCACAGGCTTCCAAGCATCCCTTGGGTCAGGGAGGAAACAGCAACAAAGAGTTACAGAAAGGCCCAGGCACTGACCGTGGACTGCTTCTCCTCAGGACCCTCTGAGGACTTGGTTCCCTCCCAAATTCCTGCGTTTAACCAAGTTATCCCTAAAGATTCTTTTTACAGTTTTTAAAAATTAGTTTTCTATACATTAAAACATAAACATACAGCTCAAACGGATGTCTTGGGTGGGTGCATAGAAGTCATGAACATTCGCAGCAGGTTCATGTTATAGCGCCCCCTCGAGGTGCCTACCTGGCCCTCTGGCCTGGGCTCCAGCCCCAGCTCTGGCCTTCCCACGCCTGCGTATGCTAATCCTTTAACCCATAACCCCACTCGCTCTGCTCACTATGCCCGTTCCCATTTTTTTTTCTTCTGACTCTAGTCCTTAGGTCTTTTGTGGCACATTCATGAGGTCTATGGAGACACACACGTGACCCAGGCTTGGAAAACAAGAATACGATCCTCCCTCCACTGTTGCCCCTGCATGGCCTGTGTCCTGGTAGGTCGTCCCTTTGGAATGCTAGCTCCTTGGGGACAGGACTCACCAGCTCCTAAGTAAGTATCCCGTGACTGGCTTTCTGTGGCGAGGCTATCCGGAGGCTCCGCTCTTCCCTCTGTCACGTGCGTTCTCTAACCTCACACTCACGCTGGCATTCCCAAGGACTCCGCAGCTGATGACACCCTGCTTCCGACTTTCTATCCCACAGAGGGAAGCTGGGACATGACTCGAATAATGTCCCCACTTGTGCTGCTCTCCGGGCGATGCCATCACCAGCAAGCTACCCAACTCAAACAAGCCTCCCTCCTCCGCCAGAGCTGGTCAAGCAGCCTCCAGAGTGGCTTTCTAGTGACTTTCTTCCCCTGCAAACCTGCACTGGTTACTTTATTGCATTTCCGCAGTCTCCCCGTGTACCCCCAGCTCTCTCTTCGGTCCCATCGGAACAGTGCCGTCAGGGTGACCTTTGAAAAAGCTTGGGTCTTCCTCTTCAAAACCTTAGGTACCATTTTCTTGATACAGGGCTCAAATCCCCATCTGCCTTCCCAGGCTTATGTGTTGACAGTTGCTTCTGAGATGGTCCTGGGCATACTTGGTCCACACTTCCATCCCTGTGGCTGGAGCGCCTTGTGTGCATTTCTCCAAGTTTCCCATCTATTTTCTCTAGGAAGTCGCTCCCATTTCTGCCATCCCTTCTTTTTCCTGAAGCAACTTATACTTCAGTTTTGAAACGGGGTGTGTGTGTGTGTGTGTGTGTGTGTGTGTGTGTGTGTGTGTGTGTGTCCCCGTCCGTCCTCAGTGGGAAGCAGGTCTGTGTCACTCTCCTGCTAATCTCTGTGTCAGGACTGAGGTCAGAGCCAGGATTGGTCACCACCACTGCAGGGCCTGCAGATTCCTGAGAGGTCTGTGTATCCAAAGGGTGCAAAGCCCACAGAATGCTGGGCAGGCAGGAGGAAGAGCTCTCCTATGCACAGTTCTACCCTATTTCCCAGCAGCTTGTCACTTCTGAGAAAGTTTAGGGATTCAGATTAAAAACATGTCTGCCAGGCAACCACAGAGGACAGAAATAACACACCTCTTTCCACCATGAAGCGCCAATCCAGGTCACAATGAAAACTCACAACTGTTCAAATCCCCTTCTAAGTTCTTACAAACTCCTTGTGGGAAAGCCGTGATAAAATTTACATTAGTTTCTGAGCAGATAGAGAAGCCCTAAAAATGCCAAAAGCAGAAACACAGCCTGGGAAAGAATTTTCCTCACAGGAGCCTACGATATGGAAGTGGTTAACTCCTCAACAAAGAGGAGAAAAGCTTCCTTTCTCAGTGAAAACAGAGTCAGCCAATGAAGTCCAGGAGAGCCCAGCCCTGCCCTTTGCATGCCCCATAACCCCATGACTAGGGGCAGCCAGCTCCCAGCTCGGGTCAAATCTCCAGGCTTTCCCCAGTGGCCCTTGCTGCTGCTCTGAGAAGGGTTCTACCCCACCCCAGCTCTGAGCTGGCTGCTCCCCCTTCCAGAGTCTCATTAACTTGTCAGGCCTTTCAAGCAAATGTGGTGGGGGTGGGGGTGGCTGCCCAGGAAGAGGAGTTAAGCTAGACTGTATTTTTGGCACTTTTTTTTTAGACCTTTCCAGAGTAACCAAAAAGGATTGGAAACATCTGTGTACTTGACAGAGTATAAGAAGTAACTGACAAAGAATCATAAACCATGTTAAAAAAACATGCAAAGGCTCTTCAGAACTTAAGAAAACAAGAGTGCTGGAATAATATTTCAGAAAGTGCTAAAATTATCACCCCCATATTTATATATCCTTCTGTCAACTGGCTTTGCCCATCAGAAGAGACAAGAACCTATAATTAAGGTTAGGAACTACATGGGTGTTTGCCTGAGAAGGATCCTGTAGGCGCTGTTTCAAGCTCTACATTTACATATTCAAATTTTAGTCCAGTGGGACAGTTGCTGGTTATGCCCCCGCCATCAGTGCCCACAGACTTTACAACCAAGTAGGATTACTGATGGCCTTTTCCTCTGGCAGCTTGCACAGCACCTTCCCACACGGTGAGAGTCAGTCCTGGGTGTGTGTGTGTGTGTGTGTTGTGGACACCAGTTCTAGATCGATTCCTCCATGTCCAAAGTACATGGTGTCTTCAGCAATAGGGATTTAGATTCGAGTTCTGGGATCCAACAATGGGCAATGACAATATCCTGAACTGTATGAGGGGGCCCCTTGGACCATCAAAGAGAGCTTCCTTATGCTTGGCACTGGTTTTGCAGTATAGCCTTTGGCTCTCGGGGAAGCATTATCATCCATGTTTTCTGAATGTATGCTTGCGTGCGCACGCACATGTGCGCGCACACACACACACACACACACACACACACACACACACACTTTATATGTGTGGTTTTGTTTCACTTTACATTTTGTGTGTGAGTGTTTGCCTGCAATGTATGCCTATGCATCACACGCATGTGGGGACCACAGAGGCCAGAAAAGGGCCTAGAATCCCTTCAGACTGGAGTTCGAGTTGTGAACCACCATGTGGGTAGCAGAAATTGAAGCCAGGTCTCCTAGAAGAACAGCCAGTGCTCTTAACTGCTAAGCCACCTCTCCAGCCCGATTTCTGTATTTTAAGTAAACTTATAAAATAATGTTTTCCTGTGACATCTTCACATAGTGCTATTATCTCTCCTTCCTCCCTTAAACCTTGTGTTGACTATAGAACGTCTCCTTAAAATGAAGCTCGTTATGGTTTTAGAAAGTTTTTTTTTTTTTTTTTGTTGCAGACATCTGTAATAATAACAACTACCTTGAGGAAACAACGCAAGTCATTCCTGATCTTAAGAATTATGTTTCTGGGGGCTGGAGAGATGGCTCAGCGGTTAAGAGCACTGACTGCTCTTCCAGAGGTCATGAGTTCAATTCCCAGCAACCACATGGTGGCCCACAACCATCTCTAATGTGATCTGTGCCCTCCTCTGGCCTGCAGGTGTACATGTAGGCAGAGCACTACATACATAATAATAAATAAATCTTAAAAAAAAAAAGAATTATGTTTCTAAGTAGAAGTTCACAAGTCTGTGGAACGCCAGAGACCTGATGGCGTGCCTGTGCTGAGTAAAACTATTCCTGTTTCACTCATCTAGCTTGACAGTTCCCGCCTCTTCGCCAGCCACTTTTCATGGAAGTTCCTATAACACTTTCTTCACTTTGCATTTTATAGACTTCCATCCAGGGTTCCCGGGCATGTCTGCTTAGCTCAGGAATGGGACTTATCCCGGGACTCACATTAACCCTTGTGAATGTCACCTCAGAAGACAAGAGAGACACATTTTCAAAACATCTTTCAATTGTCCACTACTGTGGTAACCAACAAGCATGGAAAAACATCTGCCCTTAAGTGGACCACAGGCACAGAAGTCACCAAGATGTTCCTCCTCCCAAAGCCACTGCCTTAGGAGAGGGCCACGGGGACTGTCAATGACCTAGACCAAAATCACGAGCAGATTCAAAGCAGGCCTCTTCCTGAATTCTCTCCAGGATAATGGAAAATAAACAGTTTGTCTTGTTTCCACTCCTTCATCTTTTAACCAAAGTCGTGTGTACTTCAACAAACTTCGTAGGATTGTTATCTTTTGGTTTCCAAAGAAACTGGGTCATATTGCTGCCTTGTGTCAACCCCTGGCTGAGGTGCCCATGCAGTGGGTTTGGTCATGGGTTCCTCAACACTGTCACACCCCCACACTGCACACTGTAACAAGACAGTGTGTGTTACAAGAACACACAGTTTTAGAGGGGCAGTAGCCAACACCTGGTTTGAATCACTAAGCTCTGAGAGCACTGTGAGCAAGCTGTACTGAAGATGGCTGGACAGAAACGGTGTGGTGGGTGATGCCTTCCTCCCTCAAGTGATCCAGAAGGAGATCAACTGCAGTGAATATCTGGCCAATTTTGTGAAAGCAATTCAAAAAGGAAAGGCGGGGGTGGGGTGCGCTGAGGTGGGAGGGATGTGGTCTAATGGAGGCCATTCCTCCTAGAGAACAAAGTGTTGTGAACAGCTGTACCCCACAACCCCCTACATTCAGTTATTCAGAAACTCCACAAAGGAGTCCTGTGGCTTCATGCAAGTTTCACACAGAGCAGACCAAACAACGATTACTTGGTTTAAGGGGATTAGAAAGTACAGCTCCACTGCAGGCCATGGACACAAAAGCAAAGGCAGCCACAGGCAGCCAGAACACACCCGGAATAAACGCCATTATGCCCCAGGTCTTCACTGCTGCCTGGCAGTTTTACGGAGGCTGGCAGATCAGCCCCCCACCTCAACAGCATGAAGAACAGCCTCCCAGCCTCACACCAACATGGAAGCCTGCTTACTTAAGGCCAAGATGAAGGAGATATGTTCCTGAAAGCCCTTTGCCTAGGGATTAAGAGCATTTAAAGACAGGCTCTGATATGGAGGGCATTCACAGACACCCAAGAAAGCCTACACATGGCTAAAATAATAAATTCTGGGTTATAGCTTTTTTTTTTTCAACACAGAGTTTTAAAAAGCAAGGAAGTTAATCAGTGATAAACGCCTTCAAGACCAGCAGCCACTGTTCTCCATACTTTCCCTTTCTTTACTTGCTCACGCATGAGTTCTCTGCTGTGACTAGAAACTGTGGAAGGCTTCCTTGAGTGAGCTGACTATATGGACTGCAATGGAATATTAGTTGTAAAAGGATGGATTTAGAAGCTACAGGTAAAAGGCAAACTCTGAATGTAAAAAGAAAACATTAGATGGAGGCAGCTGCGTGTCGGGCTCCCAGGTGCTGCCAACAGTACCTGAATGAGGCTGCCTTTCCCTTGCTTCTCACATATCAGAAGGGGACGCAGGAGCGTGCTGGACAGGCCTGCGATGCCAGGGCAGCATGCAAGTCAGACCTCTGTGTGAGGGGGCAGTGGCTGAGGACAAGGCAGCACAGGAATCTTTGGAAGAAACCTCTCTGCTGGGTTTCCTTTTTAAAGGGGAGGCACCAATGGGAAAACCTGCTATAAACCCAAGAACCCTATCCTCACCTGTGCCCCTCAACAGGAAGGCAGAGTCCCAAGTCTAAGTCTAAGGCTTATTACCATGTTCAATAGTAACCATGGCCATACCACATAACGTTTACACAAAAACATACATTTCGGTTGTTATACGTATTAGTACCTTACCTCCTTGCTAGGTCAAAACACTTAACAAAAGCAACTGAAGAAGAAAGGGTTAATTCTGGTATACACTGTGAGGGGACAGAGCTCATCCTGGTGGGGCTGCACACTGTGCTCACAGTCATGAGGCTGTTTGCTTCCTCCACCTTTCCTTGAAGGCAGGCTCTACTCAGTTAAAGCTATCTGGAAACCCCTAACAAACGCTCAGAGCCGTGTCTCTGAGGCAACTCCAAACAAGCGTGCAATCCAGTTCAACAGCACACTAAACTTACCAAACCACTGCCTTTTCTTAGAATCAGGCTTTGTACTACAGGAGTTTTTATTTTCTTGTTTTATTTTATGAGAGCCCTTAAAAAGTCTTCTAAAATAATACTACAAAACCACAGTTACTTTAGGAACTAGAAGACTGGGCAGGAAGAAGGAAACCCATTGCACACGGAGGCCTACACAGGTGACCGGAAGTGTCTGTGAGTGCATGAATGTACCATGAACATTCTCACTTGAGTGTATGTGCACACTGCCATGATGCAGCTAATTTAGTAAGATGGGAGATGAGGCAAACTGAGCAAGGACAGCCATTCAGTATGTGTTATGCTCTAGGAAGGGTACCAAAGTGCACAGGCCAGGCACTGGAGCTGAGCAACTCAACCGCGAGACTGCATATGACTCCTACACAACACAGTTATCCTCTACATCCATCGTGACGAGTGTCCAGCCAGGGGTTGAAGCTGATCAAGACAGTTAACCTGCATGAGCAGCAATGAAAGCCAACTGCACATCTGGCAGGAAGTAGGATGCTCCTCTTACCACAAAGGCAGACACCGCTCATATTTATACAGGACTCCTTAAGCAGTGCTGCAGTGTTGTAAAGACCAGCGTGTAGTCCTAGGGCTCATGGGGGCAGCATTAGCCCCATTAACACAGAGGGACACTGGGTACAAAGCAGTTAAGGTACATGGTCCAGGGTAGCTGAGGAGGAAGAGGCTAGAAGTCTGCTGGCAAGCATGTCCTCGTCCTTGGGGGCCTGTACTTGGATGTGCACCATGCCCTTCAGTACTTCTCCAAGTGAGGTCCCTGAGGAAGTGAGCCCCACATCCTATCCCATGGAAGACTTTTTGAGCTCTATGACCCAAATCTATTATGTGTGGAAACCCTACCCCAGCCCTGGGAAATGCATTGCTCTGAACAGGTCGGGCAGTCCTCTGCCTTGCCTGAGCAGGAGTGGGAGAGCCCTGATGTGCAGGCTGCTGATTCAGGGGATGCAAGCCGAATCCTTCCTCCTTGAGCAGGGAAGCCATATTTTAAACTGCACTGGCTTTGGCTACTTTTCCGACTACCTTGATTATGATTATAGAACTGTAAACCAGTGTAGTGTAGGGTCACATGACCAAAAAGCCAACTTTAAAATTGCACAGAATGTAATGTCCCTGACATGGGGCTTCAACTTCATTGGGAGAACTGCTATCTGGTACTTTTTAAGATAGGCGCATCCATAAATAGGATGTGTAGATTCATAACGCCTGTTATAAGCTTATGTGGGATTCACGCAAAGAACCCACTCAACTGATGCTGTACTCTTTGGAAAGAAGCTCTTGGGACAGTTCACCAGCTGGCCTGGGTGGGTTCTTCCATACACTCTGTCCTTGCTTTGGATCTTTTGTTTTATTCACACCTCGCCCCCTCTGTCTCATGACACAGATTTGTTAAATGATAGAAATCACAGACTAACAAGGAGAGACTGAGGAGATATTCAAAGGGGTGTCTTTGGTCCACTAAAAACACTCAGCAGCCGAGTCTGCTCCATTGTAAAAGAGTAAGGGCTGAAGATGTCAGATGATTAAATCCACAGTCTGTGTCTGGCTCCATCTCCTACGTGCCTCAGGGCTACATCAGCCCGGGGTCAGACCTCCTCCCTATCTCAGGAGATGCGCTGGAGCAGTGATGTAAGATTCTGGAAAGCATCTGGGGTTTTTTGGAACCCAAGTTACATTTTTAATAAGATCATTTTATCAGCCTAAGTACCATGAGCATCAGCAGAAATGGGGAGTTAAACTCACATCTGGAACAAAAAGATGACATACTTTAAGACTGATGCTCTCTGAGTAGGAAATGGGCTTGTAGATCATGGTTTGTGTGCTGACCAGCATAATGGAACTGTGCCCTGGAAAGAGGGTGTCTCCGGAGCCCCTCCTCAGCTGACTCTTGTCCTAAACCTCTGGAGCCTCGTCTGAGGATTGCTAACAGCTCTGGCAGACCACTCTTCCCATCACAATCATCTAAGAGCCTAAGCAATACCCCCACCCCACTTCTGAACTGGAACCAAATTCCAGGATAAAGTAACTCATAACAGACACCATAAATCAAGTCAACAAGGCAGAATATCTTACACTGTACCCTTGCCAGAAGCATCTGCCTATAGCTGTTTAAATGTGCAATTAAGTAGGGTGGAGAGAACCCTGAGGTGCATGAAAAGCTGTAGACCCTGGAGATCAGGGGGTGCTGGCTATGCCAGGCTGCAGTTCCTTGCTTTCAAAATGCATCCTTTTCGCATCATCCACAGACTGAAATCTTTGACTGGAGAAGCACAGGTACAACGATGACTGAGACAAAGCCTCCACAAGCACGGGGTGCACACACTCCTACCTCCCTTAGGGGCTAGTGAGTGGCCTGTGTGACCATTCTAGTCCCCACCACAGGACCAGAAGTAAAGACACCTACTCGGTCCTGACAGCACAGGCACACAGGCCATCCCTATTTCTCCCTCACAGCCTGTTAAGGACCCTGGTCTCACCTAGCGGCACTAAAGCGAAGTGTTGTCACATTTATAAGGAAGGACTTGAAGTGTTACCACTTCAAGACTGTTAAGAGCCATGGGCTCCAGGACTGGGGCTGTGGGTGACAGGCTGTGAGCCACGTTAGCTTCACTTTCCAAACCGGGGAGGGCGGCCACACAGAGCAATCCTTGGGGACTGCTGAGCTCCAGAGCAAGCCTTAGTGAAGGCTCTAGTGATAACACCACTGGATGAAGAAAATGAAAATTCGTTCATTATCTTCACGGATGAAAGATTTGAAAGGGAGTGTTCTTGTAACGCTGATGTCTCAGGAGACCCTCAAGGCAGAACGACCAGTTACTATAAACCCATGCTCTGGTAGCAATTATTCTTCCTCATGTATCAAGTGACAACAGAATCTGCCATGCTCCCAGCTCACATAATCCCTAGTCGTGTAATGATGTTCGTGCCTCAGGGGACAGGGGTGGGGCAATGGGCAAACCTATCACTAACACAGAGATTGTTCTAGATGGGCAGGGCACTTACTTCTATACTCCACGGCTACCCATTTACCTGTTAAGTACCTAAAACAAGAACTGGTCTTGCTTTCTGGGCCAACATTGAGAACAGCCTTCACCAGCCTTCCAGGAGGAAACTTAGTACGTTCATCTCCTTTGCAATTTTATTTCAAAGATTTACTTCTCACAGACTTTCAAGCTGGTATCTACGGTCAGCCCAGAGTTGACCATGAGAGAACATCTTGGGTTGTCTGGATGGAAATGGCTGTTCTTGTCATTTACAACAATTTGATCTACCTTTTCTTCTAGGTGACGGTCCCATGAGAACTGACAAGCTAACTCCTTCAGTTCTTAAAAAGCTAAAAGCAACTCCTCCCCCCAAACAATTGGTATGTTTGGTATCTTTCTAAACAAATTAAAAACAAGTGTTCTTAATTATCAAATGGCTGCTCACGTCATGACTATACCCATCTTACTTCCTACTGCTGCCCCAGTGGCTGGATGTCTGCTGACTGGACTACCATGCCAGCCCTCAATATTAACAAAAGGCACATTTTTGCCTTCTAGTCCTGCTACGTGAGGTTCTCTAAACTTGAAGACTTGACGTTCAGTAGAGTCAAACAGTAGGATGTAAAAAACAAAACAAAACAAAAAACAAAAAAAACCCTGACTCCTCAGGGCTGTGTGGACATGAACTCTGGTGCCCCATATTTGACCACCTCCCCTTGGTGGGGAGGCCTGGTGGCACTCAGAGAAAGGAGAAGCAGGCTACCAAGATGAGACTTGATAGTCTATGACCATATGGTGGGGGAGGGGTTCCCCTTTGGTCACAGACCTAGGAGAGGGAAATAGGGTGAAAGCGGGAGGGAGGGAGGAACGGGAGGATGCAAGTGAGGGGAAAACAACTGAGATGTAATCTAAATAAATAAATTAATTAAAAATTTAAAAAACCCACCAATCACTCTGGAAGAGCTCTGAAAATGGGTCACTCTGCAGAGCAGTATTTTAATCTATTTCCTTCTGTCCTGGAAACTACAATGTGAACCCGAAAACACGAGTAAGACATGCCCAGTGTCTATTTAAGGCACCATCTAAAACGACCCCCCAGCACTGGCCTTCCCAAGACAGGGAAGTTTGAGCACGGCCTCCTCTGCGCACAAGGGGACTGCGAGAACCCACGTCTCATAGTCAGCGCGCAGCAATGAAACAGCTTGTACTGGAGCAAGAACCTGTGAATGTGGAACCAACACAGTTGAAAGGAAATGCTTTTTATTGCGCTATTTTTGTTTCAGATTCTGGTCTACAATCTAGAGCTGGAGCATAAGTCATCTTAGTAGGAACAGAACATTCACCAAGACGCAGTCTCTTGGCTTTGACACAGGACTTTCTCATTTTCTGCCTGCCTCACAAAACCTAGGACTACCAACCTATCAGCTCATTCTGCGGGTCTTTGGATCCTACAAGAAGAACCCTGAGACACTTGGGGCTTTTCTGGAGGAAGTGCACCTGCATACATGCCTTAGACAAAACACAGACACATCCTTTTTGTAGTCATCACTGTCCAAGCCAAGTCGGGTGTTGTAGAACTTTCTGTATTCTGTGTACCCCAAGTTCTAAGAGGAAACCTCAGGGCCCACATTGGAGAATGTTAGCACCCCTGCCTCAGACAAAGCTCTGGTTTGTCTGGGTGAATTTTTATTTTAGATAATAGATTCTTTGGCTTACAGATAAATTTTAAATAAGGTATACTGTCTTCCAAGACTGACATAAACCATGTGACTGACTGAGAGGGCGTAAGAGGAAGGCTGGAAAGATTTCTTCTGAGTTTTCAGCACTAGTCTCACTTAACCCTCCAAGTCTCTATACTGCCTTGAAAGCCTGACACCCTTCCTAGAATCTAACACTTGTCTTTACAATGCTAAAAACATTTTTGCTGCACATACATTGACTAAAAGGGGCAGTGCTGGTGGCCCGCTCACCTTATCACTGTCCAGTGTGTTCTGAGATGTCCGGGAGGCGATGGAAATGGTGTCTGGTTGGCTGCTGCCATCCCCTTGGCTGTCCAGGTCCTCTCCATCCCTAGTGGAACACAGACATGCTCAGTTTCCAACAATGCAAGCTGGTAAAGGCCACCTCCCAGCTGAAAGAAACCCACGTCAGACTACACAACCTATCCTACAACCAGCTCCCACACGCCATAGCAGGCCATTTCTGCTTGCTTTGTTTCCGGACTGTCTGTATGAAATACAGTCTTCTGCCTGTAGGAATGCATGGGCACAATGTACATGCCTGGTGCATACAGAAATCAGAAGGCATTGGGTCTGCAGAAACTGAAAGATAGTTGGAAGCCACCTTGAGGGTGCTGGGAACAAACCCAGGCCCTCTGCAAGAGCAACAAGTGCTCTCAAGCACGGAGCCACCTCTGCAGCGCCATGCCACTCTGTGCTGAGGGCAGCTTTTGGCTTAGCAATATAGTAAGCGCCCATCATATCTTCCCCTTGAATGCTCAATATAGTGAACTGACCAACTAAGGCTCATTTCCATTTCAGAAATGAAAAACAAACAAACCAACAAACCAAAACAAGTGTTCCCGTGAGGGAAAGAAGAGGGACTTATACATGGCCTTCTGTTTGCTTTCAGCCAGGAGAGCCTCTTGTCTCTTGTCCAGTGCATACAAATCACACAGGCTCAGAGTATCCGAGATAAACAGTGAGGCGCCTTCCTCCCTCTCACAAGCTGTCATGCACTGACCTCCTCCCCTTCTGCCTCGCTGCTGGCGCTGTTTTGGGGATGTGGATGGGTTCCTTCAGGGCTCCTCTCAGGTGCACCGTCCTCTCCTGTATCACCTCCCGGATATGCTTTATCCAGTCCTGCTTGTTCTCGATGCTGGATGCCTGTGCAGGTGGGAGAGCCATCAGGGCACGGTGTCCTTCCACAACCTGGGCCCACCACACACAGGCTTCCCACGCGCCCCAGATTTCCCAGTTTCCAAAGACCTCCCAGAAAAGCAGCCACAACTCAGTTTAATTTACTAGCAAGAAAATGACTCTAATTTTACATAGTTTGATTAAAACCATTTTTTCCCTTTGATAAATGAACATGATTACAGATCTCTCAATACTCCAGTAATCAATCTTCAGTACCAAGACCCATTAAGTGGCCCTGGGAGATTATAAAAACAGAACCACTCCCAAGCTGAGACCTCAAGGAGGCCACCGAAGCATAAGCTATGTTTTGGTCAGTGTCCAGAAAACCATCAGCAGGGCTGTGAAGGAGCCACCTGGCTCTGCTGCTTGTCCCTGGACTGGTAAGCTGGCTGCTGCTGGCCTCCTCCAGGGACAGCTAAGGCACCTCACATGACATACCCTACTCTCTCCCCCTAGGAACTCCACAAAGGAGCCATGTAGGAGTGGGCACACTGGAAATGTGCTCAAAGCCACAAAGGCATACAAGGCCCCACAGCGGTTTCAGGAAAACATTCCCTGGAAATGCCATAGACAGAAGCGGCAGCCCTCAGTCAGCACTGAGGACTGTTTTCTAACTTCCTGTGAAAAGCATTGACCTCCTCTGACATAAAGACCAGGGCCATGAGTGACTACATGGTTGTCCATGGGACCCAGAGGAGATCACAGGGGATGGGAGGGTGGGGTGGCCATGTTGCACAACTCACCCAAAACCACAGTCCACACTGGGAAGACACTGAAACTGACAGCTCTTTCTACATAAACCATGCTTATCCTTCAGTTAGAGTGCTAATTCTAATTCAAAAACTAAAGGGGAGGGGCCTTTGAAAACCCCAGATCTATCAGAGTGTACAAGTCTGACACAAACATGTGGAGATTAAACAATGAAGAATCCAAGAAGAACATTGGTGCCGTCTGGAGACAAGCGAGAAAAACTGTGACTGTGTTACCGAAGCAGTTTTCTTTCTTGCCTATGCAAATGAAGACAGTCATTCTGTATTAGAAGCACTAGGTCATCCATTACAATGAAGAGCCCTTCTGTCAATAGTACCTAAAGGACTTGTGTCTATACCCTCAGCATCTATACAACTGTCAAGACCCTCACTGTAATTGGCAACACTGTCTCCATCTTTATCATCAGTGTCGTCATCGTCGTCGTCGTCATCATCATCATCATCACATCCTCACCAGTTCACCATTTACACCATCATGTCTACTGTCAACAGCATTGGTCACTGAAGTCTATAGTGCATTTTCCTCTTCATCTTCAATGCAATGCTACCACCTCAAAGCCACCTAAATTCAAAGCTCATGCCATTTCTGTTTGGCCCTCCTCGAAAGGCAAAAGGTGTTATCCAAACTTATCTATACATTTTGCAAATTTAAGTCTTGAATACGTTGTAACAAGTTTTGAACTATAGAAAAATTTGAGTTATCTAAAATTTATTTGTTGGTACACTTTATATTTTATGGGGCTTTATGTCAGTACTAACTGGGCCATATACGTTCACTGAAAACAGTCCATTGTGAACATGTGAGCAAAGAGCTTAGAAATATAATGGCCCTATGGTGGTAAGACTTGGCTGGGGCCATGTAACCTTCAGATGAACAACTCAGTTTCTGGAAATACCAAAGCAAGATTAAGGCATGCAAGAGGGGATGCAGTAACTTAAGTGCCAGTTCTACATTAGAATCTCACCACACTACTCGGGCTCCTCCCACAGCCTAAAAATCGTGAGCTAAGTTCCCCAAAGTATGCATAAACCACTTATAGCATTTCCAGACACACCAGAAAGATAATTACATCTATATTTTCTAAAATATAGATGGCTAGTACACAGGACACCTTTAGATTTCTTTGCAATTCTTAGGAAAAGTTAGTATATTCAAAACAGAGTTTAAATCGAGAGAGAGAGAGAGAGAGAGAGAGAGAGAGAGAGAGAGAGAGAGAGAGAGAGAGATTGATTTTTGGTTTCACCAATTCCAACACAACAGAGCACAAAAAAGTCAAATAAAATGACATGGAATATGTACAGTTCAATAAAGAAAACAGTATATATCTCTACAATAAACACACATTACAAGCCCCCAGCTATAAATAAATCAACATACCTTAAGGACAATTTTATTATCTGAAGTTGGTGTCCTCCCCACCCACAGTGCAAATTTGCAAGGATCTCCTTCAACATGTTCTGTGACACCCAACTCTGAGGTCTGGATAAAAAAATAATTAGATATTTAGAAAACTGTACATTTAGAAAAATGTTGGTAGGATTAGAACACAAACAATGAGCAGCCTTTGGTTGCTGGTGGCTGTGCTAATGCCTTCGTTCAGTGGTTCTTAACCTGTGGGTCACAACCCCTTTGGGGGTGGAATGACTCCTTCACAGAGGTTGCCCAAGACCACTGGAAAACACAGATATTTCCAGTATAATTCTTAATAGTAGCAAAATTACGATGATAAAGTAGCAATAAAAATAATCTTGTGACAGGGTCACCCCAATGTGAGGAACTGTGTTAAAGGGTGGCGGCTTTAGGAGGAAGACTGAGAACCACTGCCTTAGTTGGTAGGAGGGAAGTTGGGACACACAGACTGTTTTCACCTTTTGAGCACTGCTAGAGACTGCAACGGGGCTTAATCATCAGAATGTGCTGAAGACAAGGCCCAGCCTTAGAATCAAGCTTGAGGATTCTGGTTCAAAGGGGGCACTCCCACAATGCACTCTGAGCAGCGACACTCCTTGACAGAAGGCAAAAACGGCTAACATCTGACTTCATCTGCAACATTAGCTTTCAGTATTTCATCAAGACAGCAGTACCAAGGGACAAAACCCGTCTGTGGACATGACATATCCAGAACACGGCATCTTCCCCCATGGTCAAACCCACCCAACGGCCTCTCCCTCCAGCAATGGGAGTGACTCATAGTTTGGAACTCCAAAGGCGGCCTCTGTGGGATCTTAGTTTTTAAAATATAAATTAAACTAAGATGTACTGATTTCTAAAACACACAAGCTTGCCTCCAAGGGCAGCTTAAAGCTGCAGTAAAATGACTACCTGGCAAGACCGAGCTTTTAATTTCCAGCTGGAGCGTGACCTAGCTGATGTAAGGCCACAGGGAGATCCAAATAATAATCAGATCCAGGGAACCAGCCAAAGTATGGGGAGGTGTTTCCAGATTCCAGATTATTATTTAAAAAAAAAAAATCTATACTTGAGAATCTCTGTTCTTCTGGGAGTTTGACTGATATTGCCAAAATTTGTAATGCTGTCATTCGAATGTTAGCTATCTAACGCTGTTTTAAAGAGCTCTGACACGATGACAACCCGACGGCATTTCTGGTTGTTTTCTGGGTGGTAAGGTCACCCTCATCTCCAGCAACTCCTTCTGCCTGACTTTGCACAACAACTCTGTGCTGGCACCCTCTGAACTGCGGCCTTGACAAAGGTCAAAGTGCAGGAAGTGACATTTTGTCCTGGCTTGCAACTCCCAGAAAGCCCAGGTTGGCTGGTGTGGAATAGTAATGCCAATAGTTCAGGACATGCTCCTTTCCCCAGCAACACACTGACACTGGACACATATACACTGCTAGGGCACGGCAACGGTCTCTGCAATTGGCAGGCCTGCCTGGGAAATGAAACCCTTCAAATATAATTTCTGAGCATATATTTTTTTTAATAAAAAAAATGATATTTTGCTATTGTAAAAATAAAAATGTTTACATTTATTTTCCATAAACTAATTTCTAATGGAAAAACTGAATCTTCATTGCTATGAATCTGTAGTGAGCTCACCCAGTAAGGCTGTCTGCATACATTTTTATATTTATGGATTGATGAGCAACGAAAATGATTTTATGGGTGAGGTCACTACAATGTGAGTAACTGTGTTAAACAGCTGCATTATTAGGAAGGTTGAGAACCACTGTCCCACTTTGCTTCTTCACTCTGCTGTTAGCAGTTATGGTCTCAGGAATAGAATCCCCAGGCCCACAGAATACCAGGACGCCCTCTAGTGGGCTCAGGTTGCAGAGAACTTAGCTAAGGAAGATAGAAACATCTCGTTTCAGATCTCATTCTACAGGAGTCTGGGAGGCAAACTGTTTTTTCTGTTTCTGCCCATTGGGATTTTTCCCCCCGCTGAATTCTTGAGAAATTGCATGCACTGACTCCAGGCTTCGAGATCCTTGTGATTAGCCATAGGGGACTCTGGGAACCGAACTCGGGTTGTTGGGTTCTCCGCTATAAAAGGCATGTTCATAACCTCTGAGCCATGTCTGCAGGCTGCAGTCACACTACCTGTTGACTTGAACTCTGGACACTGGTACTTACAAACAACTTGCTTTTGTAGAGGTACTTGCTTCTCCCACTGGAGTCTTTCACTTCTTTACTAAAGACTAAGGACATTTCAAAAAGGAAGAGATGCCGCTCTCGACCCTTGCGGATTAAGGTTTTTGGGTCCCACACTTGGAAGGATTCCTGCAGGATGAGTTCTCCCTGAGACTCAATGTTTTCGTCAAACCCTGCAACACGGAACGAAGGGAAGCCAGTCAGTTCAAAGGAAGAGCGATCACAACTCACAAGGGCACGCTGCTACCTCATCTGTGAAACGCCCTCGGGTTAGTTTTCCATCTGCCTCCCCGACACCATGCTTTTCACAATGGTCCACAACCAAGAAGAAATCTTCCAAAAATACTACTCTGCATATATTTTCCCAAGTTCAAAAAATTGAGGAGTTCCTCATAGCTTTATTCTTTACTTCCATTCCTGTCTGTTGCCTTACATCATTTGCGTTCTGGTTTAATTACCATCTCCGTGTCCCCCAGTCGCAACCTTCGCTGAGGCAACCTCCTCCTCTGACCAGAGCGACTCCATCACACTGCCCACACTCCAGCCTGTGCTTCGTTTCCTCTTCGGCCTGAATGCCCCTCCCTGACTATCTGCTCAGGCCCCAGTCTGGTGGAGACAGCTTTGCTAACCCACCTTCTGTGAGTCTGGAATACCCTGCACATCCGTCAGCCTGGACCGGGCCACGTGCTGGCCTCCCTAGCTATTCTTTCATCACAAATGTGGCCACCAGGACTTAGCAAAGTGGCATCTGGGGAAGAAGCTGCCCACGCCCTCCATTTCTGTCTCTTCTTTACAGCAGATGCTCCCACTAGGGCCCCCGTTTGTCATTTGCCTGTCCCTTCACAGCTAGGAAAAGCTAGGCACCCCAGCTCTGGGCAAGTGAGAAAATAACTGTACAGTAGTAGGGTTCCCCCCACCCACATGCTTTGTTCTTCCTGTGAGTGGGATGGTAATGTGATCCTGCAGCCTACTGTGACTATCCAAGTAGGAGAACACATAGGACAAAAATGGCCAGAACTCAGTTCTTCTTCTTTATGATAACATGAAGAGCAGCCATAGTCTTATGCCAGAGAAAGAAAAATCACTGCTGCTTGATCTCCGAGTTCCTATTACATAGTGGCATTGTGTGTCCTAGTTAGTAAATTTCTTGATGCTACCAATGAAATTGCATAAACTAGCAAAAGCACTCGGGACAGGCCCTATGCCATGCTAACCCTCACAATGCAGAAGCAGCTTTATTAAACAGAAGCATTCGTGCAAATTGGAATTGCTATAACACCTGTTGGGCACATTCACCTAATTTCTGTTGGCCATATTACACACCACATTTAACTACTTCAGCAGACATCTGCTTTGTGTAAACATCTGGCAACAGGCATGGAAATGGGGAAGTAACAAGATCTTCTATAGCCCTGGGCTTCAATGTATCCATTTGCACCTCCATTAGCAGGAAAACCAGGTAGCATTAGGTAAGAGCTAAGTGCCACAAAGTGCTTCTGGAGTGTAGGATGGTACAGCTGATATCAAGCCAAGACAAAAGACGATTCATTTGCACATAGCATCAGTGGAAGATGGTGCAGATGTGGGGATGTGGGGCATCCTGTTACCTTCCAGCATGCTGAGGTGCATGGCATCATTGGCTCGCTTTGGCACACTGAGCATTACCTCGAGGCCATCTTTAATCTCCCCCTTTCCCTCCTCACAGCACGTGAGCAGCTCCTGTAAATGTAGAATATCAGTATCATGAACAAACAAAGGATTGCAAACGCTCCGCCAGCAACCTCTTAGCAAACACCCAGAAATGCGTGAAAATTCACAGTGCTCAAGAAATAAACAGGGTAGCCAGCTGGAGCTTCTTCTTCTTAAAAAAGCGAATTCCTCAAAGGATAACTGTGTTTGTTCTACTTGAATGAAGACAACATTGGAGGAAGACAGATCCAGTCACTGTTCAGGAAAAAGTCTGGGATACCTGTCAACCACCACATCTTCAAAATGAGAAGATAAAGTGTTGCTGGTTTGTAAGGAATAAGCAGCTGCCGGTGACAACTGACAGTCATGCCAGCGCCTCCTGCCCAGCTGACTGTACAACCCACAATGCCAGTGGCTATCTGGACCCTGCATCTGAACACCTCTCCTCTGTGCAGGGTGCTCAGGGAGGCTGTAGCAGGAAAGCCTCACGTGTGTGTGTGTGTGTGTGTGTGTGTGTGTGTGTGTGTGTGTGTGTGTAATTCCATTTCCTCACCACTTGGAGGAGCGTCAGCTGCCCTGTGATAGGACAGCAGGAAATGTGCCTTTACTCCTGATGGGTCTGAGGTATTCCTTCATGGGGTGTCAGGGCCAATATTAGACACAACAACCTTGTGTATGTGATGTACAAGAGACCCAGAGCAATGTGGTCTAGAGCAGTGGTTCTCAACCTGTGGGTCACGACCCCTTTAGCAACTGTCTACCTCCAAAAATATTTACATTAAGATTCTTTTTTTTTTTTTTTCTTTTTCTTTTTGGTTTTTCGAGACAGGGCCTCTCTGTGTAGCCTTGGCTGTTCTGGACTCACTTTGTAGACCAGGCTGGCCTCAAACTCACAGTGATCCACCTGCCTCTGCCTCCCGAGTGCTGGGACTAAAGGCGTGCGCCACCACGCCCAGCTTACATTAAGATTCTTAACAGTAGTAAGATTACAGTTACAAGGTAACAATGGAAAAAAAATTTATGGTTTGGAGTCACCATATAAAATAGTCACAGCATTAGGAAAATTGAGAATCACTGGCCTGGCCCCTGGCAGGCATTTTCATTTGTGGTCAGGTGCCTATGCTTCTGAGACGCTGGGCAAAATCTGCCTTAAGAACACAATGTGCCTCAACTTCCGCCTGTGCAGACGGCCTTCCCACCAGGGAGGTCTGGTGGAGTTTATTACGGTTCCCCAGTAGAACTTCTTGGGAAAATGAGAAAGATTTAGAACTAGAAGCAGAATCTTTGTGGAAACACAAACTGAGGACAAAGCCTGGAGGGCACTGAGAGGTAACTAGAGACAAAATGCTTTTGTAGAATTAGGAAGCAAAGGGGAAATGGCTCGAATGCAAACAAGCTGAACTTAGCCTTCTGGCTTGCTTCACGCTCACAGCACGCTCAACACACACACTGTTGTAGTGACGGCCCATCAAGTCACTTCTGTATACACGTCCAGGAGAGGGGGTGTGGTGTGCCTTGGTGGTACACTGTGGGGATGTATGGGTGTGTGGGTGTGTGTGAGCGTGTACAGAAGCGATTTTACAGCAGAAAAGTCCCATAAAAGACATAAAAGCAAGCAGGTATGTTCTATGGTTTTGGCATCTTTCTTGCTGAGAGAGCTTTAGCTACCCTTAGCCTCAGTCTCCTTCTGTGGAAACCAGCTGAGACAGACAGGACTGATGAGCAGGCTACAAGCTAAAGTTTCATACACCTCACTTTGCCAGACAAAAGTTGTAACTTTTAACGCAGCAAGAAAACACAGATTAATGACATAATGGGCCAGTGGCAAGTTTATTCTCCTTTATATGGTTGAAACGGATCAAACTTAAATTTTTGCAAATTTTGCAAGGGCAATTTTAGTTATACTTAAAACAGAAAGCAGAGGCCTGGCTGACAGAAGCCCTTTGATCTGTATGAGCATGCTCTATAAGCCATGTGATGAACGGCTAGCAGCCACAGGGCGCTGCACGAGGGCAGGGTGCTGTGGGTTCAGTGGAAGACCTGGGTATCAGCTAGATCTGGGTTCAAAGCTGGCAATGATTATGGGCAATCTCCTGACCCCGGGCAGCTGGTTTCCACACCTTCTGATCAACACTGCTACAAGTTAAACATGTACGGGGTGTAGTGTGCACTGCCTGGCCCACAGTCTGCTCTAGAGTCTGAGGATACTGAAGGACCAAGGGCTGACAACTTATTTCCCAGTCAAAAGCCATTTTACGTTACAGACACGTGCCAACCACTACCTTTGGTGCACAGCCAGGCAATATGATCTTATGCAACTGCTCAGTGAGAATGTAGACAGGTCAAGATAGATGTTTTAAGTTAATAGAGATGAGATATGATAGATATTGATCTTCATTCAGAAATTTAGACCCAACAAGATAGGAAAGATGTTTACTTCAAGTTTGCCAAACACAAATAGACAAATCACCATGAAAGTAACATTTATGTAATTTCTGATTGTTTCATGGTTCTTGCTTCTGTGTGTAGTTTATTTTATTCATGTGTAATAATATAAATGTATATGTTAAAAAAGAAACATAATAAAAATGAAAAAAAGACTCAAGTCTGCAGCTGAACACGTGGATTCAAGGAGAAAAACGCTCTTTAAGTAAGTTTAATTGAATTACCTAAGAAAAAAATTGGGGATTAAAATGTTGTAACACAGTCCCACTGTTACAGTAATGCAATGAAATGACATACTTTCTTGTGATGTGCTTTATCGTATTAGTGTACATATTTTCTCTTCTGTTTATCCAGAATAATTTACTTTATTTCTCAATAAAAGAAAGCAAAGAAGAAAGGAAGAAAGAAAGAAAGAAAGAAAGAAAGAAAGAAAGAAAGAAAGAAATGGTAATGAAGGAAACATGGCTGAGTGCACAGAGAGCAGGTGCCAACACACTAATGTAAAACTCTGGAGAGCTTGCGGACTAAAGATGTTTCATACGTACTTTTAAAAGGAGCTGGTACTTTGTTATTCGCTGAACTGGTTTAATCAGGTAGGAAGAGATGGAATTGGCTAACCCGTGTCGCTGCTGTATCTCCTATATTTAAATAAAACAAAAGAAGGGAAGCATCATCACAGGGCATCCTGGCACAAGCGGCTACGATACCATACCAGCGACGAGTGTTTGATCCTGCTGAAAAACCAGGTCCTCATTTCTTAAAGAGCTGTTAAAGTATCAATACAAACGTCTTCACGTCTACAGGTGGGCATGGGAGGATGGCAGAACTCAAGGCAGAGGGAGGGTGCGGAGTATCTGACCCACACCATGCCTGACGTGTGCCTTTCTACTGTGCCTCTTGCAGTAACAGTGCTTACAAATCTAGGCCACTGTGTGTAGGAAGGCGGGCAGCTCAGCCATGCTGTTCTGCACATCATCCTGCTCATCAGTTAACATGTAAGGCACACGATGGGTGCTCTGTAATGCCCGTTGTTGGGGAAAAGAATACTTGAAGGGCACACAATGCCCAAGGGATGGAGGACACTATAAGCAAAAACCTCTTTAAAAGTCAAAGCACCCATACAATGAACACCAAAGGCATGTGACTATAGAATCTAGTTATACCTACCTAGGAAGGTGGGGATAACTTCCTTTTTTCTTTAAAGGTGTTTAATGCACAGTGTTTTCAAAGTTATACTCTATTTAGGAGGCCAGAGAACAACTTGTGGGGTTGGTTTTCCCCTTCCATCATGTGGTCAAGTGGCAAGTGCCTTTACCCATGAGCCATCTTGCTAGCCTAGCAGGATTTGTTTTAAGTTCTGGCTATGCGCAGACTCTTGCTGCTTAGCCTTTCTAGTCTGTAGTCTGCATGGAGCCATGGTGCTGAGTGTCATCTGATCCTGAGGCTGTAAGGACATGTGAGACATCAGAAAGCTGGGCAAGGCGTCATGACACGCTCAGTCCTCCCGAGAACAACAGCTGGAGCGGGTTGTTGGACATCCATGGGCAGGTCCCGTCAGACACAGAAAACGTGAGGTTTATCCCAACTTCCAGAGTGTCCCATGAGAGATGACCCTGAAAGCTACATGCCTATGGCCTTGGGCACCAAGGGCACACAGAAAGGTACACAGCGCTCAGCAGTACCTTTCACCAGTCATAATCTGCCACGTGTTTGACTAGTTCTGGAACCCAAACTATTCAGCAATACTGTGTCCCGCCACCGCCCCCAACCTCTCTGTAGTATTCCTGTAAAAAGACATGACCCATAGGTCTGCTGAGGCATGTAACTGATGAACTCGACCAGGTCGTCAAACTGCTAGGACTTCACTGATGGATCACTTTGGGGAATGCACAAAACTAATAAATCTATATTTTGTATATATAACCTTATATATAAAATTAATGACTCCACATAAAGAACAGTGACAAACATGTCTAACGATCTAAATGTCTCGTGGATATACAACTTCTAATACTTAAGCAGAAGTATTAGAAGCAAAAGAAGAGATAAGGACATTCCAAAATAGGTGCTGGTCAGATGGCTCAGTGGGGAAAGGCACCTGCCATGGGGTCTGATGATGTAAGTTTCATCTCTAGGACACACCCAGTGGAAGGAGAGAACCAAGTCCTACAAGTTGTCCTCTGATCTATGTACACGCTCACACACGCAGGCGACAAACACACACAATATTACAGAAACATAAGAGAACATCCCACTATAAGCATGAGATGAAAATAAAATACTATACTAGCGCTGTGGTAAAATATTATGAGTGCTGCTACATTTTATCTGTACTAAATTTGGTTTAGACAGGCTCACGGCTTCTTCAGCTGTCTGCTACTTACATCGAAGTAGGAGCCTGCATGTTCTAGTATGAGCTGGGTAGAATCAGGCTTGTTCTTGCAGTAGGTGACATACATCTGAAACTTGTCTGCCTATAGCAAAAAGAAAAAGAAGAGAGAGAGAGAAAGGGAAGGGGCGGGGGGAAACAAAAATTTCATTTAGGTATCTTTTCCAAATCGAATGTCACAATATAAAACTTTTAGTGTGGGGGGAAAAAAGTTCTCTGGCCTAAAGAAAACTTTAAAACAAAGAGAATCCACATTTTATTTTATTTTATATTTTGATTATAGTGCCTTATTTAATTTCCATGTATAAAGATAATTTATTTTTTGCTTACTTGCTTATATTTCATATCTCTAAAATTACGTGTTATTTCTAGTAGGTGTTGGTAGAACCCATTGAACTTCCTACATATACTGTACCATTGTGTGAGAAAACACAGTCTGAGTGGCCTTTACCATCTTTAGCTTGCCTCACACAAAATGGAAAAAAAAACCAAAAACTTTTAAATGTTTTTGCCCATAAGCATTTTCATTATTTTTTCTCGTTAGATATTTTGTAATCTGATATCATTTTCTATAGGTTTGTTAAATTTTCTTTTGTTTAATTTTTACTTTTTAGAAAAAATTTATTCTTCAGAAAAACTAGTAATGTTTTATAAGTTGCCAATTCGGAAGATCAACAAAACAAAACAAAACAACAACAAGAAAAGCACAAGAATCTTTAAAGTTTCAATTTGGCATGTGAGTGCATGACGGGGGACCCCTAGCAGGAAAGCTGTCCCACTAAGCGGCTTCGCCTGGGCTCAGCTGGGCTCGAGCCTCTTCCTCCAGCGGGGCTGGGTCGTCGTCCAGGACAAACCCTCAGCATCAGGCTGAGGCTTGGCACGCTGGGCGCTCTAGTTCAAGCCATGGATACAGTCAATAAGAACTGATCCCACTGTGACCCTAGGGAGGTCCACTCTTCGGGGCAAGGCGCGCTCCTCTAAGGAATCAACTGAGAAGGAATGCGCAGCGCCTGCTCCCTTCAGCGCCACCGTGTGAGAGAGAGAGAGCAGGGAGGGGGGCTCGTTACCCAGGTGACAAAGCAGTGCCCCACATCCTCCGGCAGCTGCTCGTACTTCTCCAGCTCCTTCAGGAAGATGCTGCAGAGAAGAGAAAGGCTGTTCTCACCATGGTGCTCAGAATAATGTACTCCTAAGATATCCCAGAAATGGAGAAACGGAGGCTGTCTGTGTCCTCTACATCTTCAGGATTAACAAAATCTGTAGCCCTTAACTAGGGTAAGTTTCTGTGGCCTTCAAGTCCCTTCTAAAAGAAACTTCAAGCTGGCAGCCCCTCTGGGTCTCGGGGAAGAGACGCCTCATTATCTCACTCATCAGGAGAACCAAAACAATAAAGGTCACATCCCAGAAATCCAGAGTGAACTGTGGTTACCAGCAGCTGGGCGAGTCAGGAGGGATGTGGGGAAGGCTGGCGCACAGACACAGCACGCACGCCTTCTGGTGTGCGCCACGGTACCATGAACACAAGGAAAAACACCGCCTTCCGTATCTCACAGTAGAAGAGGACATTTAAATATGCACGGCTGACTGGCTCGATGCTAACTTTAACCAAGTCACTGAACTCTGCGACACTCAGGGGAACGTCTCTCCTCGTAACGGAGTGTCGTCACGGAAATGAGGTTTTAAGAGCGCGCCCAGAGGAAGAGCTAACACGGCTCACTTGTTGTGAAACTCGTAAATCTCCTGCATGTTTCCAAAGATGATGAGCTCTTTGTTGACGATGCCAGGTGGGATCTCCTCCACTCCGCTCGTCATTTCCCACAGGTAGGTCTGGCCAGGAAGGGCGCGAAGGGATTTAAAAAAAGAAGAAAAGAAAAGAAGAGAGAAAAAAAAAAAAGAAAGAAAAGAAAAGAAAAAAAAAAAGAAAAAAAAGTCAACGTGAACTTTCAAGCAGCTACTCCTAACACCTTTAAACACAGACTCTGAGCTTACATACGAAGTGTAGGCAAAAGTAAACATGAAAGATGTGTCTTTTAAGAAACCGTAGTAGCTGCTGCTAACACTCAGGAAGATTTACTACAGCTTTTGGCTTATTCCCAGCTTCCAATTCGGAATGAATGTCTGTCACAAGGTACAGCAAACATTCAGGGTGTGGCCGAGTGAGTGCCGGGCGCCGTCCTAACTGCTAGGTTCATTTGTCGGAAGCTGCTGCTCTCTGCAAAGTGACTGCCAGCCGGGCCATCATGTGACAAGTGAATGAGATGATCAGTGCTGTGTCATCTCTGTAACGGGCCAAAGCACTCCTGGAACCCCACAGAACACCAGGAACACAGACCCTATAATACTGACACAATTCCAATAGCCAGCAACAGAGAGCAATAAAAGAGCACGTTTAGAGCCCCTGTGAATAAACAAGACTTACATCCATACACTCCCGAAGGTCTCTTACATAAGCCTTTTCGGTTTGAATTAGTTCAGCCATTATGAACCTTGAAGTGAACAGAGAACAGTTCGGTTTAGTTAGGCTTATTACTCTCCTATCTATCTACTCACTCCAAGATATTTGGGAACACGTCCCTGGAGTTCCCAGGGCTGACACTGAGGCTTCTCAGCCTTACTGTGGGCTATGGAGGCTCAGCAGTGCCTTAGTCCACACCCGCTGGACTCCAGCCACTCTGTCCCTCCCTGTCCCCACTGAATTACAACCAAAATCTCTCCCCCACGCCGCCAAATGTCCCTGGGCAACAAAAATACCCAAGTGGGAACTGGGTGCGGGTAAGAGAGATCTTTCAACCTCAGTTAGCGTAGCTTACAAACTTCTAAGCACCCGCATCTGTTAATTTCCTCTACTGCTAATGGCAAGCAATCTGTCAAGCTAGGAAGGCATAGAGAAAACAGGACAAGACAGTGATCATGTGATAAGGGGTTAGCACACAGAGAAAGTCGGCTAAAAAGGCCAAGTGAGGTCTCAGGCTTGACTGTAAAGCCCTGCCAGGAGCACGCCTGCAGGCTCTGACACTCTGTCCTGGGGGGGGGAGGGAAGGCTGGCTTACTCTTTCCGGCGGGCAGACTTCCGTTTCTCTTCATTGAGTTCGTGCGCAGCATCCCGAAGCTTCACCTCTGACCCGGGGATACTGGCAGGGATGATGTCCAACTGAAGGCTTTTACTCTGTGGGATGAGAGTCGAGAGGCCAGTTAGCAAGAGCAGCGGGGGACGGCACGGGGCTGAGATCACCACTTGTCCAGGGTGTATAAGGGCAATTCACCGATTTGTTGGAATCTGAAGAAATCCCCAGAGCTTTCTCCAAAGAGGTCCGGTACTTCTCCATGCGCAGAGAGAAATCTCTGTACCTCTTATCCACTGCGGTCACGCATTTTTTAATTTCTGCTGCATGGGCATGCCCTTTTTCACAAAAGCCATCAGCCAGCTGTATCAATAGCTTCACTCTCTCTTTGGTTTGCTGCAAAAACAACAGGAAAGTATTGTGAAGCGCATGAAGCTAAATGCCAGGAACCCAAAGCACAGGGGAAGTGGTACCCTGCCGGCACCGACAGCCGCAAATCCAGCAAATCCAGCCAGCTCGCCTCCTCCCGGGATCTGCACTGGCCACCTTTCCTCGGCTCTTCCACTGTGAGTGGTGTTGCTATCAGCTCAAAGTTAGAACCTATCAGTCAAGGGCCTCCTCTGGTCAGTAAGAGTCTACAGAGTGAGTGAGTGAGGGGGGTGGGGGGGGGGGAGTCTATGGAGAAGCTTTGGTTTTACTGTTCTTTGGGCATCACATAAACGGCCTAAGCAGCTCCCTGCTCGGATACATGCTTTTTCTGTGCATCCACTTAGACGCCCAGACCTTCAGGGGCAGCCAGGGAAGGAGCACCGCAGCTACTGAGCAGCACACCTCTGGAGGCAATCGGCAAAGTCCCTTCAGAGAAGCGGCTCCGTTTTTTATAACAAGGGCTATTGCATTTTATGTATACACCGAACAGTATGGAGTCAACCAAAACTGCCTACTTTCCCTAACATTAAGGGAAGTTACACGTATGCAGTATCAACCTCACATAGCCCTGGTTTCTCAACACATCGTCCACGTCATTTCCCTGATTGTTACTACTAGATTTTCTTTGAGATCTAACATTTTCAAAGAGACAGGTTATTAATTCAATGGTCCTGTTTTTAACTCAGTTGAGTCCTAAAAATTAAAAAAAAAAAAAAGGTTTATTTTGTTTTATGTGTGTTTGAGTATTTTGTCTGCATGTGCACTACCTGAATGGCTGGGTGTCAAGATTCCTTGGAACTGGAGTTATAGACATCTACGGACCATCATGTGGGTGCTGGGAATTGAACCTGGGTCTCTGGGAAGAGAAGCCAATGCTCCTAACCACTGAGCCATCTCTCTAGTCCCCCATCTCAGTAAAACTTCATTTGGAAATTCTTTATAACAAGTATTCAAAAAAACCAATTGAAAACAATGTCATATTTCAACCCTATCCTATGTTAGTTTGTAAAATCAAAGTTTTAAGCCCGGATTCTTTGGGCAACCCCTCAGCCTCAAAGACTACTGAGGCTTCACAGCAGGATTTTGTGTGTGTGTGTGTATGTGTGTGTGTGTGTGTGTGTGTGTGTGTGTGTGTATGTGTGTACACTTAGTTCCCACATCACCTAAGCTCACCTCCTCCTCCAGCTCTGTGCTCAGGTGCATCTGCCTAGAAGCCTTCTTCCCAAGACACCTTCAGGAACCTTCACATCTCTTCTCCAATAAAGATCACTGTCCTAATGGCTCCACTGTCATCTTAAAAGCAGTGTGCTTCCTGTTTTAGCCACTCTCCACGGTACACTTACCATCTTCTAATATGGTGTAAATTATTATCTTTTGTATGACTTTGGTTCGTCTCTCTTGTGAGACTGTCCCCTCCAGAAACGGGGGGGGGGGGGTTTGTGTACTGATATCCCTTCTACTGTGGTAACAGCCACATGAGAAAACAATGCAAACTATGTGTAGATAAACCTGTAAGGGTCTAAGATCTGGGAATAAATAAGTAAAGATAAAAGTAAAATAGAAGACAACATAGATTGCCTACATTAATACAAAACCACCAAGAAGCTATAGGAATATTTGTCTGTATGTGGAAAACACATCACAAATACACCAACTTCCAGCATTAACAAAATAGGCTGATATTAATTACATTAAAGTAGTTAAAATGGCCAAGATTTACCTAATGTAAAGACTGCTGGCCAGGCAGTCAGACTTCATTTAAGTAGACAATTCCATTAGAGTCAGAGGCGTCTCACAGTAGCTTTCCTTTCCCACTATCCCCAGGGGTCATAACCTTTCCTTTCCCCCAGGTTTACTTTTTTCTCATCTTACTTAACATGTACATTAGATGTATTTTACGCATTGACCGGCCACTGGTCTGTTTCTCTAACCAGTACGTACAAGCCATGAACCTGGGTTCACCTAGACATCAAGAGAGTCCAGTAGAAGCAGAGAGCAAACAAATGGTGTGATTAAAAACAAGATGCAATCTACTCGTGCAATCTACCCATCCCTCAACAGTTCTTTTGTCCAGATATTTAATTAAGCTGGGCGTGGTGGCAGACGCCTTTAATCCCAGCACTCAGGAGGCAGAGGCAGGTGGATCTCTATGAGTTCAAGGCCAGCCTGGTCTACAAAGTCAGTCCAGGACAGCCAGGGCTACACAGAGAAACCCTGTCTCCAAAAAAAAAAAAAGTCCCCAGATATTTAATTATAATTGGCATTTTAAGAATACATCCAGGAGATTCAAAGTTCTAACAGTAAAATGGATATAAAATGGAAACCTGCCATTTGTTCTCTGTCTTAGGCTTTGCTTATGGTAAAGTATTGTTTAGATATGTTTATTTTGTATGTGCATGAATTTATCAATCTTTTCATACTAAGTTAGATTTTATGTCATTTAGACAAACCATCACACACAAGGAGAGATTTTAGAAGTCTCGTTATTTCTAGCACTGAAAACATGAAAGTTATAGAAATAATCAGATTTCTAAATACTGCTAACATTTAAATTTCTGTCATTCTTCTGACGTCAAGAGAAATATGAGATATAAACTCAAAAAACTTCTTCCCAAGAAGGTACCCAGCACCAGTAAAGAAAAAACAAACACTGGTTTTGCTGTGAAATATTATGGTGATATATGAAATATTTAATTTTGTTTGCTAACTCTAGCTACTATTATAAAAGTAGGTTTCTGCTTAAGGAGCACATAGGCGCTATGATTAAACAGCCTACTGTGTGGGCATTGAGGAGCAGGAGAAAACAAGAGTGAGCTGAATCCTCATAGTGGCTCTCCTCACCGTTTTTTCAAGTGATGAGGCCCAGGAAAGACACACAGCCTGTGCTCAGATGCTCTCTCACAGAACACATCACTTGGTGAGACCCTGCTCATGAGGATGCAGGGAGGCATGGGGAGATGACGGCAAGGCTGGAAGTGGTTTAGTGATGCAGTAGATTGCAAACCTCACCGTGTGCTAAAACTGTGTAGCAGATTGTTCTGAACACCTCCTCAGACCTCAGCTCTGCAGAGGTCAGTCATTGGCATGGACACAGAATCCACCCCAAATGAAGCCCAGGAGTTGGACACAGACGGTGTCTGCATGGCACTTGGAAAAATGACTGACTGCACTGAGGATGACACAGGGACCATGCCAAGAAGTCTTACTAAGACAGCAGTGCAGGAAGTTTTCTTGGCTTTACTGCTTTAACACAGAAAGTGTTCTAATTCGAATTATTGTAACAGATTGGGAGACTGTCCTGTCAGAGCTGAGAATTTGCTATGGGATGCAAGAAACATGATTTCTTAGGAGACACTAAGATGGGGTAATGGGTGAAAACAAAGGAAAACCCCATTTCATCCTGAAAAACCAAGTGGCATCTCCAGCAAAGGTCGACGTGATCTGTACCACTGACAGTGCACAGTAAAAAACTCTTTCCAAACCTCCAGCTTTCTCCTAACATAACTAACTCAATATGTTTAACAAAAGCAACAGTCTTATAGACTTGGGAAATAGCATGGTCAGATGGTACCTACAATTTCAGATTTTATAAAACATAAGAATAAAGTTATGCGTATTATTGTCATATTTTCAACAGCTACATCCCAACTAAATAGAAAGGGACATTTAAGAATAATGGGGAAACATCCCATAATACTCCCCTGGCGAACAAGGTGGGCCTGTCACTGAACTGCACAGTAGTAGGGAGAAGAACTGGGCTTTGATCTACCACTGGGTGTAACATTAGACACTTCCTTAACACCCTTCCAATCAAAGGACCATCAGATAAACAAGTCCAGAACTGTAACACTCAGAGGAAGGATGCTTTGTATCTGTACTAACAAAATAAGGATTCCAACTGTATCCAGAGGAAGGGAGAACCACAGATCCTCACCTTAGATGGAGGACCAGTCAGCTCACTGGGTGTTCTTGCTATCTCTAGGAGGGGACATCTTCCATCTTGCCCGAGCTCTACCCTCCCCAGTGTTTATCGTCCCACCCAGTGCACTAGGGAACCAGCTCTCTGTAGCCCCTGTGCATGACTGTAACAGGACCAGGCCCAACATAGAAGCTGCTGGGAAACAGGGAGGAGAGGCTAGGAAGGACAGGTGTGGGGGTGAGGGTGGGGGTGGGGGTGGGGATTGGGCGGGAGGGGGAGGAGCCAGAAACATTACAGAAGCAAAAACACAAACAAGCATAATACAAAGTGGCTACTGTGACTCCAATTGGTTCAAAAATTCCTCTTTATGTTTCCAAAGCTGGTTAAGGGCTACACAAGACTATTATTATTCTAGACGTTTGTGGTTGTTGTTGTTGTTGTAATTTTGGAAACAGGTCTCTCTATGTAGCCCTGGCTGGCCTAGAACTCATTATGTAGACTAGGTTAGTCTCAAATTCACAGAGATTCATCTGCCTCAGCCTCCAGGGTTCCGAGAGTAAAGGTACGCCATCACGCCCAGCCCTCCCACCCTCATCTCAAGATAATTATTCTTGTTCCTTTCTAGAACATTTGCAAATTTTGGGGTGGGGGTTGGTTTTGGTTTTTGTTTTTAACAAAAATACGTTATTCAGGTTGGTCATTTATTTTTCACTTGTAAATCTGAAATAATTGTCAGCATCAAGTCTGCCGTGTGAAAATATTTCAGAGCACAGCACATACACATACACACATCAAAAACAAAAGCAACTAACTCCTGGATATCCAGCAAAAGGGCTTGGTGAGTGAAGGAGCTTGCTGCTAAGCCTGAGAATGTGAGTTTGATGCCCAGGATTCACACGGTGGGAAAGCCAATTCCCCTAAGTAGTCCTGGAGCTCCACATGTTTGCTATAGCATGTATAGGCCAACACAAACTTAATGTAATTAAAATTTTCAGTTAGATGTAACTTAAAAACAAACTCTGAAAAACAAAACAACATAGTCACAGAGAAGGGAAGTCATTCGGAGCAATTGAAAACCATCCTGAGGTAAAGGCCAGAACCGGATCCTGGGAGGCATGCTCTCAGGCCTTCTGTGTGAATATGTGTATTCTTACAGATTTCTATTTGCTCATAGTGCATGCATAGACACAAAGACATAATCCTTCTGAAGGAAGTATCCACTCTCTTTTCAAGAGACAAGCGGCCATGCCTCTAGTGTCACAAACACATCAGCTTCGCCAGCCGTAAACACGGACCATGTTGGGACTGGACCGTGGTGAGCAATATCACAGAGACACTTTCAGGAACTGATGATAAAGACAAGACACAGAATAAGAAAGCACCCCCTAGTGTCCAGAAAGACAGCAAGACTTGATAAAATAATTCAGAAAGCAAATTAAGAGAAAGATAGCAATAACATACAGGATAAAGGCACAAGGCAGGAGAGTTGGAGGTTGTCAGGGCAACCAGACAAGCACGGGCAGGTAAACGACAGGGGACAGCTGAAGGCTCCAGCCTGGAAAGAGCATCCCATCACCTCAGCTGAAGGGCACCTCCCTTCCCCAGCATGTGTGTGTTCTGGAGGAGCCCAGCGGACCTGCAGGGCCCACCCAGGCTCACCTTGGCAGTTATCTGGAAGTCCTCGTGTTCCTTCAGCAGCTCCTGCGTGTGCTGGATGCTGGACCCTGTGGAGGTGTGTGTGGAAAGGTAGAACTCCCCATTGTCATGGATCCACTCCAAGGCCTAGGACAGAAACGCACAGGTGAGCACAAGGTAAACATTTAAGGAAAGCAGACCTTTCCACACACCTCACTGTGTGAGCCGCGGTTGGCACGCATCAACAAGCAGCGCCTCGTACAGACACATTTCCGAAAGGACCATCATGGCGCCAAGGTTAAGGAGCAGGGCAGGGGAAAAGAACCCTGGCACAGATGCAGCAATGACCAATGGTCCGAGGTTAAGGTCTCTTTCCAGGAACACAGAGGTGGGTGAAAGATGGTCTGAAACCGAGATGCCAAAGCTTTGGACACAAACATGGAACCCAAGCCTTACTACTATAAAGACGTTTCAGGACAACACAGAAGCAGCTGTGCCTTTCCAAGACTCTGTGCACGTAGAACCCCCAGAGTGATACTGTTCCACTTGTGTTTTGAGGGTGTCCTCAGAGGACTCATTCCTCTTTGTGAATACGCTATACCGTGCAGAAGCCAGAAGCTGGACTTCACCTTCCTCGTCTCATGGCAACGTCTGAAGAAAGGGGTCAGCCGGGTTCGGGTGCCAATGCTTAAACGAAACCAGACTTATTTAAACGCACATGTCTAAATAGGCCGGGCTAAGGAAAACCAGCATGTTAAAAAGTGGGAGTTTGCCTCTGTGTCCTAGAATCCTCAGGGCATCCGTTCTAACATGTTGATATTGGAATGCCCACTTTGCTATATCTTTCAGATGCATACTGCATGTGCATGTGTGTGTGTACATCCCTGTGTGGATGGATGAACCTGTGTAAAGATCAGAGGTTAATTCAGGTCATCGTCACTCAGGAGCTATATTCACTGGCTTAGACCAAAGCAAGTAGGCTAGGTGGGCTGAAAACAAAGCCATAGAGATCTGCCTGTCTCTGCCTCCCGTGCTGCTGTGATTTTAAGAGTACACCACCATAGCTGGATTTTTTTTTAATAAAGTAAGTGTTAGTCAAATTTAGTTCCAAGAACTTTATTTCCTAAGTCACCACACCCCCTCCCCCTGTCCCATTTGTGGAATTTTGTAGCAAAAAAGGAAAAGGAAATCAAGTCACAGGGCACTTCGGCTACCAGCTGGACATTTTCTTTCCTCATGCTTAAAGACAGTCATCGCCTCTCTAAAGCAATGTTTACACTGACACAAAGGAAGGTCACAGCTACCAGTTTAGTCAGAGTCCACTGTAAAGCACTCTCAAGTACACACTGTGGCGACAGATATCCTCCGAGATAAGAGCAGCCTGAAGCCCAGGCTGTAGACAGATCCCATGAGGAACCAGGGGACCAGATGCCTGCCTCCTACCTTGTGGTCTGTAGCAGAAGACACATAAAAAGCAAGCCACGGGCGGCAGCGATGAGGAGAGTAGGAAGGCCCTGTCAGAAGGAGGCCACGAGAGGCAGAGGCTCAGGGGAAACCTGGGGGCTAAGCAACACTGCAATAGCACCTGTGTGATCAAGTGAGGGGTGGGGGTGGGGGTGGGAGCGCTCCGCCTGCCACAGAGAAAGAAGGCAGAAGAGGCCACAGCAGAGGCTGTGGAGAGCAGGTGAGCTCACGGAAGTCACAAGTAGAAACAAATGTGGCTACTGTATAGAAAAGGAGTGGAGAGGAGACGGAGTAGAAATGGTAGAGGTTCTGCTGGGACGCAGAGAGGGAAGAGTGGGGTACACAGAAGGCCAGCACCCACAGACTTGAAAAAACAAGGACGAGGGACAGGCAGGAATGGAAGACACACCTCGTCACCCTTAACTGAGTACGGGGAGAGTGGGGCACGGCACGGGGAATCAGGAGAGCAGATCTGCTTCTGGTGAGGCCGAGTGGCGAGACGCTGAGGAGGCACCAGGGATTTTATACATGTGGGAGCTGAAAATAGAGGTCAGGGCTGGGAGATACCCAGGGAGAGATAACAGGACAGGAAGAAGCCAGGGACAGTGTAACCTCAGTCCTGAGAGGCGGCATTCAGTGTGGGAGATAAGAGAAGGAGGACCCGTGAGGTGGAGCCAGGAAGGGCCAGGGGAAAGACAAGTCCAGAGACAGTGCCACAGAGGCCACGACACACGTTTCTACACTGCCACTCAGAAACTGTGGCATCCACTCAGGAATCTTAGTGTACAATACTGAAAACTGCTGAGAGCTCTAATGTCCGCTAGAGTGCTGCGATTACGTGTGGAACCGAGGGCAGCAGGCCTGACAGGCCCCCATCAGCAGAGCCTCTCTGAAGCTGAACCACACCGTGTCTTTAAACCGAGAGTTAAGTCATGAAAGGATGTACAACACTGCATAGTTAGAAACCAAAGCCACTTCCAGAACAGTGAGGCCTGGTGGAACACCTTGAGAGGTATGCTAGGATGGTAAAATGGAATGTTAGGAGACACCACAGCCTGCCACATCACTGCGGGGATCTGATCACAGATGAGAGAAAAGTCAGCAGAGCAGCAGACCTGGGGTCTAGGAACCCCAGTCTGTATGTAGCTGAGCAGTTGTGCATGTGGCTGCCTTCGGGAGACTTGGAACAAAATCCGGACCCCATATGAGAAGCCTGTTTCGAGGTCTAATTTCTCTTTGCCTAACGAGACCTGGCTGAGTGACTCCTTTGTGTCGGGAGTGTGGTGGAGTTGTACGTTCAGGGTTCAGGGACAGCCCACACTGGAGTCCCTGTCAGGACAGAAGTCCGCACCGAGGACCACAGAGAGCAGCCCTGGGTGGGTGTCTGTTTTATTTCCACAGAGAACGTCCGCCCCAACCCTAATCACACTCAGGTTTTGAAAGATCGTAATGAATCCTGTGTTTCTCTGCTGACCTTCCCTGTCATCTCAGAAGGAAAAAAATAGATGCATTCTTGTACTATTGAAGCCAAAGAGAACTGAAATGAATTTTAACGCTTAAGATGTAAGTAAATAGCTTTTACTTTAAAATGGTCTTTTAGGACCAACAGTCTTTTTAGGTCTTCACCCCACGGTGCCTTCAGAGGGGGAAAATGGGCCCCTCCATGTCTCTGCCTTAGCCAAACTCAAGAACTGTTACCTAGTTTTAGCTCACTCTATCAGAAAGTTAAAACTTTTCCTTCAACAGATAACAATATAAAAAGGAAAACACCTGCTGTATTCTCATAAGCACTTAAGCAGGACTTGACACGGCTTTTAAAAAGACAACCATGTGAATGACTTGCACTTGGCAGCTTCAAGTGTGAGGTAAAGACAGCTCAGGAAAACCAACTGGCACACTTGTATAGTGTGAAACATACAGGGCGTTGGGGTTTATTTTTATAACAAACTTCATTAAGAGGCACAACTGTTTCTACCATCACGATGTAGTGTTAAAGATGGCTTTTGTAAGAAAATTCTGCTGGTCAAGCAAAGGAGGTGTGAGCACGGTGGAGGGCTTCGGGGAGCATGGATGCACTGACCTGTTTGGCACTCCGTTCAAAGACCACGTACTGCTGGCACTGGTCCAGCCGCCTTTTTCTCATGGTCCAATAATGCAATACCCTGTTTTCCCGCTGGAAGAGTTCATTCAAGATGTCTGAAATGAAAAGAGGAAAGATGGTGGTACTTGCTCTGCATTAAAACACCTGCAAAATCCCACTTGTTTCCATCTAGACGTTTCTGCCTGTGTCACAGCGAGACAGATGTGCTAACCAAGGTTGGCAATCCTGTCTCAGGTCTCAGTCAGTACTGGAAGCAGATTCCTTATTCTCTTGCCCTTAAGTCTAAAGCCAACATGGAGTATGTACGAGACACTGAAGATAAAAATAACACGATAGAGCAGTAAATAAAAATAAGTCTTTATATTTGTCTGCTCAGAAAGACTTTAAATATATAGTGCCTTAGGAGGGGAAGGAAGGAATGAGAGAAGCAGAGGTCCACTGAACGATGAAGGCAAAAATGTCTTATATAAACACTACAACTGGCTGGGTGTGGTGGCGCATGCCTTTAATCCCAGCACTCCGGAGACAAAGGCAGGCGGATCGCTGTGAGTTCAAGGCCAGCCTGGTCTACAAAGCGAGTCCAGGACAGCCAAGGCTACACAGAGATCCCTATAAAAAGCTGGGACAACCTATAATTTCTGACCTGCTGCCACCACCTCCTGAGTGCTGGAGGTTGTAGACCATCATGCCTCGCTCATGCGGTGCTAGGGACTGAACCTAACACTTCCTGATTGCTGGGCAAGCACACTGTGAACTGATCTGTATCACATTCTGTTTTTGACTTTTGTTTATTTGGTGCTAAGGATGGAAAATAAAGCCTCATGCATGTATAACATACCATCTACCACTGAGTTACACCTTTTGTCCTCAAGTAACATAACCCTGAACACTAAAGATTGGGCAGTAAATAAACATAAGGGCACATGCTTAACCCTCCACAAGCAACAAGAGCATCATTCGCTGCTCTACTGGCAAAGACTGACACTACTCCGGTGTGGAGAGAGGGGCAGGGTATGGGTACATAGTGCATAGCATCCTGTACTATGCAGTGCAGCCCTGGCACAAGGCATTTTGGCCTTAGTAATGACACCATTGTGCACACCATTGATTGACCTAGAGTTTATGTTTTGAATAAATGGAGCCATAGAAATAAAACTATTGGTACTACAATGAATAACCCAGAGTGTAGATATGAACTTTGCAGAAGTGCAAATAGAAGGACACCTGAAGTCAGTTGCTAAAATGCACCCAAAAGGAAGAGATCCAGTCTCTAAGCAACGGTTTACAAAAATGACTACAATGTGTCATCTGAAAGTGAAACGTGTCTTTCGTAGGGGAATATAGTTCTACTTATGTGTGTATGTATTAATTTTGTTAAAAACAAAAAACACATAGACAGGGCACACAAAATATCCTAAGAGTGGCTGTAGGTAGCAAGGGGATTAAGCAATTTATGTACATTTAGTGACTTGAACGAGATCGACCCTGTACGCTCATAGGGAATGGCATTATTTGAAAAAAATTAGGACATGTGGCCTTATTGGAGGAAGCGTGCCCATGGGTGGGCTTTGAGGTTTCAGAAGCCCACGTGAGGGCCAGTGGCTCACAGTTTCTGCTGCTTGCTCATTTAGATGTAAAACTCTCAGCTCTTTTCCCAGCACAATGTCGGCCTGCGTGTTGCCATGCTTCCTGCCATACACTTCCTGCCATGATAACAATGGACTAAACATCAGAACCTGCAAGCCAGCCCCATTTTCTTTCTTTCTTTCTTTCTTTCTTTCTTTCATTCATTCATTCATTCATTTTGGTTTTTCCAGACAAGGTTTCTCTGTATAGCCTTGGCTGTCCTGGACTCACTTTGTATACTGCACTGGCCTCAAACTCACAGCAGTCCACCTGCCTCTGCCTCCCTGAGTACTGGATTAAAGGCACACACCACTGTGCCTGGCTGCCAACCCCAATTAAATACTTCCCTTTGTAGAGTTGCCATGGTCATGGTTTCTCTTTGCAGTAATGGAAACCCTAAGATTTTTAAATTTGTTTTAGTAAGATTACTTTACTCTAAGTTAATAAAAGAAAAAACTTTAGAAAAGAAGTATCAGGACAGAAATCCCATGCCAGACCAATGATACCTGTAATATAACTGATATATTAAAAAATCTTAAAGCAGTGAGTCCTTCCCACACACACTGACTTCCTACTACCCTGCGCACTTTGTAAGAGAGCAGCTGAGCAGTCACAGTGCCCTGCCCTACACCACTGAAAACCTCAACCAGTTCAGCCAAGTCAGCTAAGATTCTGATTTATTTGGTGACTTGTGAGTTCAACCAGGGCCATCATGTGACCTTGGGTTTGGAGCTATCCACTGGGGCCTGTGAGCTCATCAGTGGAAACATTAGTGAAGACAATGACTGCCCCTCCAGATATATCCGCAGCCAAGAGCAAAGGGACAAGGCCCCAGGGGCTTTATGTCTAGTTATTAAAAGCACAGGAAGTAGATTTACTTCAATTTTTAAAAACAATTTTTGAAATTTTAAGTCGGCCAAAGCATTAAGCTCCAACTTTCACACCAGCACTACATGCGTATGGCAGTTCATGCGTGAGGAGATCTCTCTGTTCTCGCTTCATGTTCTGACTGAGTAGTGATGGCTTTTCCAAGAAACAGCTAAGCAGCCTGCTAACTGTCCTCAGGGATTCGGGGTGGCTCCAGTTCCAGAGAGATGATGAGACCATGAGGTCTGACTCCCAGCATCCCGTTGGGTTATCCTGGTATGTAAGACACACATGGCCATGTCATCCTGTCCTCCCTTTAGGAGGTGTGCAAACCCTTTGCCACCAAGTAGACTGCAAGAGAAACAAAGTATTTCCAGCAGCCCACAGCCTCCTTTATTACAAGGCACAAAAGTCTAGGCTGCAAGTCTGCCTATAAAGCTCCGTCTCAGCTGTGTGAACTGGTTTAGGCGGCTACTTACTCTGTACACCCCCTTCCATCTATAAAACTTTTTATACACCAATCCTTTATGTCCACTTTGGTATAAACTTCCCCAGACCTACCTCTTTCTATGCACTTACAAGTAAATTAATAATAAAAAAAATAGTCTTATACTCAAGCGGTATTAAAGTGTACAACACTTTGCAATTTGCTTTTATTAACTAACCTTGTCTTAGGAATACAACACTGAAAGTACTTTATAGCCACAATACCAATACATGATTTCTTAACTTAGCTTTTAAAGCTACTTGGCATATAGATGACTGTAGCTTTTGTTTCTAACCATATGCTCACTCACACATTAACAGGCAATGGCAATGACTACCCTCCTGAATGCCATGTTCATACTTAGCTTACTCAGTATATTAGCAGCCTACATATTTCTTCCTATTTCGTTGTTGAACTGACAGCTAGTGATGATGTCATTAGCATGAGCTGGATACTTAGCATGAAGATGCAGGGAAACTCAGAGGCTCAGGGAGGCACAGAGGCTTGCTAACTCACTTTTTACTTGCTGTTCTGGAGCTTTGATGTGTGTCACCATTCCCGGCATGCTTACGCTGTTTCTGTGGAGGTATTTTAGGAAGACATCTGCATTCCTTCTGGCCAGTGTGCACGCCTAAGAAACAACGAGAGACAACGTTATCAGTAATGAGACTTAAGCAGATGTATATTTTGAGTATATGGAGATGGCAATGCCATGGCTACATGAGAAGCCTTTACCTAACAGCCATCTGGCCAACTTGTGTTTACAAGGTGCAGAGATTAAATTCTATTTAAAATTAAAATTTAAGAGGAAGGAAGGAAGGAAAGAAGGAAGGAAGGAAGCAAACAAGCAAATGTCTTTTGGACTCCTTGATCTTGCAAGGTGAGATTATGTTCCATAACACTCAGTAGACAGGCTGTGTGGCACCACACTGAGGGCAGCCACAGACCTATACTGAAGAGAAGTAGAGGCCTTTCCCATCAAGCCCTGAGGAGATTATATCCCCAGTACACACTGATGCAGTCTAATGGGAAATTGGAAGCACAGGGCCCATATACTGGGCCTGGATTTCTGGAAAGGGCTAGAGGATGGCACGTTGCTGTCTCTACTCGTACCTTGTAGGCAAGACTGTCATAAACAATACATAAAGGAACCAGACTCATCCCTCAGTTCTTAGTGTGAAATCCTCAGGTTCAGGGGAGGTTTATTATATTTTGCGTTATTGTGGTAACAGGTAACTGGCAACTGCTGGTGTAGTACGTAACCCATAAGTGATGTCATGTGACGTCATCAATGTGCAGTAGATCCGCAGTATGAGCACTGACAGGCAGGAAACCCGGATGCACAGTCCCTTCCTCTAAACTTATTCAAATGGTTTTGTCATTTTAGCTAAATGACTTTTATAGTCACGTTAACTGTGAGGTATTCAATTCCTACTACATGGATTCTGGAGCAAGAGACCAAATCTCCAAACCAGAGCACCTAATGGTGGTTGTCACTCATAAACTGTGTCAAAGCCCTGCTGGGAGTAGTCCCCAAAGTCTTGTAAGACTACAGCTAATGCCTGCAAGCTACAATGGTTGCCTCCCATCCCAATGTGCTTAACCACAAAATTCCTATGCTCTCTGTTAGGTCCCTAAGGAAAAGAGTCACAGTTCAGTTTTCCAGACTAAACAATACTTCTGTCAGGAGACGAGCTTTCGACACGAAACAGTTCACTAACAGCCACAGGAAACGGTGTCTCAGGTGGGGGGTGGGGTGAGAATGCTGAAGAGTGAGAAAAGCTAAACTGTGTAAAGTGACAAAGACAAGTAAAAAGCCCGTGCTTCTCATGGCTCCAGTTGCTGGTCCTGACAGACACACAGAGCCTGGTTCAGAGTGCAGCGTCTCTGAACACTTGACTGCTTTAAGAAATTCAAGTGTTTCAAGGCACAGTTGTGACTTCTGTGTGAGCCAATAGCATGTACATTTAAAAAAAAAAAACACATGGCAAAGCACTCCTCTGAGTGTCTGTATTTAACCCTCTCAGAGATAAAACACTGAGCCTGTCTGCAGGGGACTAACTTGCTCACAGGTTGCTTCCTAAGCAGGTACTGGCTCCCATCCCTCAGCCACAGGTGCTGCTGTCACCCTGCCCCACGTGGTGCTTCTGCATCTTCTGAGACACAGGCTATAGGCCTAAGGATGCTGGATGTCCAGCGAAGGAGTAGTTAACCTATAGGGACTGAGCTTCATCAATCAGCTAGCCAATCAGTTTCTGTCTGCAGAATTCATGGAGTTTCCAGAAACCTCATGACTCTACTATTGTTACACGGCATTGCAACTTCCTGGCAGTGCTTATGGAGACTTCTAGTTCATGCCCCCCATGAAACTGTTAAGACACTGTGAGTCTCTGGAGGAGGAGCAGCCTGTGTCATTGATGTCATCACCGCAGTCACTGTCTATCAAGGCAAGAGTCAGGGCCATATGTGTGGGGCCCCCTCTCTGAAAGTACAGCCTATTCATGCATGAATGTAGCGGCAACCTCCAAGAATCACTTCTGAGTGACAGTCGGGAGAGCCCGTGGCCCTCATCAGCCAATCAGCGAGACAAGCAATATCCAACAGAGCTAGCCTCCTACCTTCAGAAAGGCCTCCTTTTGTTCGAGGTGCTTGCTAATCATAGGGGTGACGTGGTCAGTTTCAGAATTGGGGCCCAGCTTGTCGGCTCCACCACACCAGTCCTCTTCTCTCTTGTACTCCTGCTCCAAGCTCTCCAGGACACTGCAGACCTGAGGGAATAAAGTTCCAGGCTCAGCCATCCCCTCACACCTGTTGTCCAACCAGCACAGCTAACAGCACTGTCATCTGGGCTCTGAGGAAGGCAGAGCAGGACAGACAGACCAAGAAGGCTACAGGCCGCCATGGACATCGCCTGGCTCAAGGCTAGCAGGGAGGAACTTGTGGATATGAACCAAGACAGAGCTGGATTTCCCATTGCCCTGGTGTTTTCCATATCAGAGGAAATAAGAGAAGAGTTGTGTCTTCTCAGCTACTGGGCAAATGCTACTTTGTAATAGCTGAGGTAGCACGGATCCCTTCAGAGTGTGCCTTCCCTGCTTAACTTGGACCTGAGTGATTCACTACGGATGCCAGCAGTGGATGTGGACGGAGGTAGAACATCCCTAAAGGTAAGCCCAGGGTACTCAGTCACCAGCAGCCTAGGCCCGCCCTCTCTACTAACCTGCTCCGAAGTCTTGTAGAAGGCGACCGAGGCGTTGACGAGCTTGAGGCGGTCTTCCATCTTGAGCATGAGCTGCTGCCAGTGTGAGGCGACCTTCTCGGCACAGTCACGGATCATGTCCATGTCGTAGTGGTTGGCCTGCAACATGGCCTCAGCCTTCTGCTGCACCTGCAGTGCGCTCTGGTGTGTTTTCTAGACACAGGGGAGACAGAGGGCTCATTCAGCAGGGATTGGGACGTTCCCCTCGACTAATAGAATCAACCTAGCTACCACGCGCTAGGGTGCTTTGTAAATGGGACGGGCAGTCCAGTAAAGGAGTTCTGGGCCGCACCCCAGCCAGGCTGAACTTTAATTTATCTAATGAAGGATGAAAAGCATTAAGACTTCCCAGAATGGCCCTCAGCTGCGAGGTTCTCCATTTGAGAAGCAACAGGACTGACTCTTAGCGATTGATATTCTAAGGCTCTGCTCAAGTGTGCCAAGTTTATTATCCCTACTGGCTTTCTTGTAACAACCACCGCGGGCAAAACAACAAGTGGAAAAAGGAGGCCAGACAAATGCTTTCATTTCCAACTGAAGCACTGGACTCCAGTGAAAAGGGTTTTGAAAAACTAGTGATTTCAAAAATAATAATAAAACTAAATAGAGAGAAGACTGAGAATGTTCCATGCCACACACAAAGAAAGTCACATGGCAAGCCTTGATGCCAGGGCTATACAGGAAAGATCTAGAACACAAGCACTGCTGGGGCAGCCAGGAGCCTCAGACAGAAGGAGACCCTGCACTGCAACCGATAGAGTGGAAATGGTGGATTGAAACACTGAGCATAGTGTATAGTCCCAAATGACTGACACCTGAACTTGATTACCAGTAACCCCCTTGGCCTGGCAGCTGTTCAGGTTTGCAAAGTTGCCTGGAGCTGGAGCCTCACGAAGATGCTGCCTCTGGCCAGAGCAGCTGACCACACTGATCTCAGGAGTAAATTAGCGCTGACTTCTGTGGCTTTTTCTCTAGCTAACACAAAGGTTTCTATTATCAAACATCCCTTTTGAAACACCCCCACCTGTACTTCTGAGATCATCCATCACAACCATTACCCACACCCACCCCAAAAGGAACTGAGTCTAAAGCAACCAGTGGACCGCTAACAGTGAGGGCGAGCTGCCTGGACTGGCTTTTGCCACTGCCTGGTGTAGTACTGACCCTCCACCTAATCGAAGTAAATCCTGTTGCCGCTAAGTAAGTAGCACGAAGGGTTCAGTCATCAGCATTATTTGTGCCTAGTCATAAGAGACGCTTCTCACCGCATCACTCGGCTTTGTGTCTGTAAAACGCCTCAGCTCAGGTTCCATTGGAAGGTCCCTGACTTAAGACACTTTCTAATCAGTCGCCATATGTCTTGCTAGAGCCATTCATGCAACAGAAGGGGGTCCTGGCCGCTGGGACACTTGCTGCCAAGCTGTCCTCAGTCCGCTGCAGCTGTGGGCCATTTCCCTTTCCCACAAGCAATGGTGAACCGCTGAGCGCTGTCTTTTCTCTCCCACACAGGCCATGGCTGGCTCCAGTGGGTGAAAGTAATTATCAAGGGTTCCCAGGCCGGTCTCCACGTCACAGGGTCCACCCACGGACACTGCCTTACCTCGATGGCGTGCTGGAACTGTTCGTGTTCCCTCTGCAGCTGCTCAGCCTCCTGCAGCGAGCTGGCAGTAATGAGCCCAGCATTTAACATGGACTCTCCATTTCGGATCCAGCCCAGCACCTGAAACAGGACAAAGGGCAAGGCTATGCAGTGGACCTTCAAGGGCACCCTGAAAAACACCTGAAATGGGTCTGGAGAGTGGTCTAGAGCAGTAGTTCTCAACCTGTGGGTTGACAGCCCTTTGGGGTCACGTGACCCTTTCACGGTGGTCACCTGAGACCGTTGGAAATCACAGATATGTGCAATGCAATTCATAACCGTAGCAAAACTACAGTTATAAAATAGCAGTGGAAATCATTTTATGGTTGGGGTCACCACAACATGAGGATCTGTATGAAAGGGTCACAGCATTGGAAAAATTGAGAACCACTGCCCTAGAGGCTCCCCTAGGGAGTCAGCCCTGACTTCCTTACGGCCTACCAACACAGCCTGCAATCCATGAAGGGCTCTCGCTGCCTCAAAAGTAGAGCAAGTCTGTTGTTTCAGAAGACAGTGGGGGGCAGCAGGGTTTGAGGACACAGACCCGGATGGTGCAGGCTCCACATTATAGGCAAAGCTGTGTATAACTGAATGAGCCCTCTGACACTCCAGGGAAATCCTGCCACTTTCTGTTCACACTCAGTCCTAATCCGCAGTAAGGTTGGCCACTTGCTTAGTAAGGGCGCCTCCTTTCCTTCACTGACTTTTCGTGTAGTATCAGTGTTAAACGACACAATAGCACAGGTGTAAAATAGGTCACACTACAATGCTCAGGGGTCAAACCACAAGACGCTCAAGTTCATACGACACAGGGGTGTAGGCAAGCCTGTAGGGTATTTTCTTAATTGGTGTCTGATAGGGGAGGGCCCAGCCCATTGTGGGTGGGGCTGCTCCTGGGCAAATGGGCTCCATTTTTACCATGCGACGCTGCCTTGGCATGTACAACCTTTACACACCAGGACAACCACATGGAGGTCACGGGAAATTCTCCATCACTCCTCAGTGCCACGCACCTGCTTCACTTCCGCCTGCAGGTGTCGCAGCTGCACACACTGCTCCAAGTGTTTCCGATGCTGTTCTGCTGCCAGATCCAGCTCCTGCTGCTTTTCATGAAGAAATTCCAGGAGGTCCTGGACCCGAGTGGCCATGTCCACATCTCGGTCGCAAAGCAGCTCCACACCTGTGAACAGTGTTGGGAGATCCTAGCATTGAAGTCACACTGGTCAGCTTCTCTTCTCACTAATGCTCTACGCAGTGTGGTTTGTGAGTTGGGGGAGGGGAGTGAGGCACCTGTACTGCACTAGCCAGCAATGATGCATTTATATCCAGCACACCAGGGTGTGAGAGGATGCGCACATGAACCAACCAGCTACACCTCCTATCTCTGGGACCTAGTGACGGAGTAGCATCTTACACAAATGAGCGAGTGGCTCGCCCTTTAGGATGTATTTACTTTACTATGTGTTGCCACATGCAGGATGTTGCTGTGTAAACTCTCAGCACTACATTTACGTACTGGGGATTACAGCGACCTCTGCCGGACTAGGAAATAACATGAAAACACTCTCTTGAGTCTTTACATTTCACTCACAAATACGACAAATCACTTTGCAAAAATAAAGTTATTATTACTTGAAACAACTCTAAAAAAAAATTTAAGGGTAGGTTTCCTAAGCATAAAGTTAAATGTGACTGTATTATGTGACATAAAGTGAAAAGCACTTCATTTAAAAAAAAACCAATCTTGGCAGGTAATAGCTCATTAACAGAAGCCACAACATGTGAGCCTAAGTCCTAAGTCCTGTGGTGATGCAAGGAGCCCATGACTCTATCAGGATGGAGGACCTTTCTTACCCGAGGCCTGGACTTCATTGACATACTGCAGAAGATCCTGTCCTTGGTGGATGACGTCGAAAGTCAAGTTGTTCATGGTCAGGGCTTTGTCTGCGTGGTGCTGCAGGCGCTGCTCGGCGATCGTCAGGTCCTCTGTGTCGAAGTCGCTCATTTGCTGGGCCAGCTCGTCATTCCATGACTCCAGGTCTGAGATGATCTGAGGGAGGAAAAGCACCTATGCAGCATCAGGACTGCAAACACACGCTGCTACATCTCCCTGTGTCCGAGGCAGCAGGTAGCCAGCACTAAGGCCTGGTGACCCATCGTGGCAAAGGTCAAGCAGGAATTAAACAGGCAGCCGTCAGGGTGTCACCGCTCAACACACTGCATCTCAGCTGCCCTACAGGTGTGGGACAGCAGAACACGGCTGCTCACGAGTGGCGCTATAGAGAGCCACCTCTAGAACATTCCTGCACAAAAACGGAACCTGGCTGAAGCAGATTTTCCAACTGAGTTCAGTGTTTATAGGAAGTGCCAGAGGAGGAAAAAAAAAAGAGTAAACTAAGAGTCAGCTGAGAGAATGTATTATGTAGGACCTGGCCTTTTTGACAAGTAAACCCATGATAGTCAAGAAATCATGGAAGGCGAGAGGACAGAGGGGAGCTGAGCCTAAACCAAGAGGCTGGCCACCAAATGCAGGAACTGCCCTGTACGCCTCCTAACAAGGGCATCCGCGTCAACCTGAACACATGCTGTATCCTAGGTGATACAAGAAGTGCCCATTGGATGGCTGAGGTGTTTGGTACTCTGAGTTAAGTGTAGGAAATGGCCTTATGATGCAGAGGTCTTCGGGAGAGGAGCAGCGGACAGGCAGCGTGGCTCTGAAACACCCTGACCCAACATTCAGAGAAGGAAAGAGGCAAAGAAATAAAGTCTTGCTGAGACATGGGGGACTGGAGCAGGGAAGCTCCACTGTGCTGCTCTCTGCTTTTGTAGAGGTTTGAAAGCTTACATGACATGATTTTTTTTTTAAAGTCACAAAATCCACAAGCGAGGAAGAACTCTTAAGAAAGAATCTATCCTGTCTACTTCAGTGGGCTAGCATTCCCCAAGGGCCCTCACTTATTTATGCATTTGAACGTGAACTGAGCGGCTATAAAAATCTGAGCATGTGACAACGCTTACATAATCTAGGTGGAAGAGAGGGTTTTCAAAACTCCTATAGTGTAGAGCGTCCCAATCTACTCTTTTATTATTGGAATTTGCACACAATCCCTATTAGCACTATTACACTGTACTTCTTCATAAAATTAATAACATTAAATGATGTTGGAGAGTTGGATATAAGCCATGGAGTAAATGAGAAAAGCAATTATATTTTTGAGGTTCTTGGGATCAGGCCTAGAGTGACTGGAAGTTCCACCTTAATGTTTTCTTATGAGACTTTTCTTTCATGTATGTTTTCAGACCCCAGGGATGGGGAACATTAGGTGTGATGGTGAATCAGATTAGCAGTGATGACACACATTTCTGTTTATCTTTGGTGTCCTAAAGACGCAGACGCCTAAGGGTCCCTAAACTGTAAGGCCGCTTTCTTAAACACATGAAAGCACATTGAATCTACACACAATTGACTGCTTCTGTAACAGGCTGCCTGGCACAGGCTTCCCCAGGGCACCTGCTCTGTAGTTTCCTGATCAGGTTTTGATAAAGGGTAAATTACAACCAAGAAGCATCAATACAAATAAAATGAGAACGAGTTTCAACTATCAGAAGATTCTAGGAGAGATCTGCAACAAATGCTCCTGATCGCTCTGTCTTGTGACTGGAAATATTCAACAGACAACTAACTTTCAGAACAGTGCGTCACTTGAAGCCAGAAGAAAACAGGTCTGTTCTGTTTGCTGCCACCCTGAGCCCCAGGCAGGCATGGACCAGGGGGTCCCCACTGGGCAGACTCTAGCATGTCATCTCTGTGTGTCTCCACAAGGCCAAGCCTGGTGGAGCAATGGAGCAGGCTGGCTGCCACTGAGATTATGGAGGTTTTGGTGCATGTCTTGTGATTAACGATGATAACAACCAGAAGCATCAAGAAAAGCTTTTGTGGAAAACAGTGCTGGCCTTTGCACAAGCAGCCGTCTGAAGGTGCCTGCAGAGGGCCCCGTTCCACCTATAGAGCTGCCATGCAAGGTGAGGCTGATGGGCAGCCCAGAGGGTGTCGCACACAGAGGATCTTCCTGGAGCTGAGAGAAGCAAGCAATCCCCAAGCTTCTGTGCCACCTCAGGGCCTAGCCAGTCCAAGCACCCCACAAGCACTGTGGATGAACTCCAAGCCAGGAGAGACAGTGAGTACAATAGGGAGCTGTCAGACCCCTGCAGTCACAGGCTAGACCTGAGCAGTCCAGAGGTGCTAAGTGAGACAAACCCTTGCAGTCACAGACTAGACCTGTGCGGCCCAGAGGTGCTGAGTGAGACAGACCCCTATAGTCACAGGGTAGACCTGTGCGGCCCAGAGGTGCTGAGTGAGACAGACCCCTACAGTCACAGGCTAGACCTGAGGGGGTCAGAGGTCCCGAGTGAGGGAGCACTCATGTGCTGACTCTGACCTCTAGCTGTGTAAGCAGCCAGGCACCAGGACATGGACTCAGGCGAGCTCTCAAGTGTTAGGAAGTTTTTGGTTCTTCTGACAGGGTCTCACATACAGTTCAGGCTCGTTCATTCAGACTTACTCTGCTCCATATCAAGATCTTTTCCCCTGCAGAGCACAGAGCCACCCCCCCCCTTTTTGCTGAATAAAGATAAAAGAAGCACTTATTTCTCTCTTCTCTGTACACATCAGATATAAGAGTACACTTATTGGGAGAAATTATAAAAAACCAGAGGGTTCTTTCATAGGAACGATTTATATTCCTTAAAATGCGCAGGCTACAATCTGTCCCTTTACTAAGAGAGGAAACAGAAAACAGAGGGCAGGAGGAAGGGAGGCTCCCACCTGCAGAGGCTGCTCTTTCTACGAGAGCAGAGTATACCTAGGCCTGCACTGCCCAACCAGGGCTGGCCTGCCCCTGGGGAAGGTAATGGCCAGTTCCCGGCCAGGGTCACCTCTCCCTTTCCTTTCTGCAACCGGCCTCCCGCCCCTCTCTTTTGCCTAAGAGCTTCACTCACCTCCAGTGCTCCACCCCGCCCCCACCCCCAACTCCGCTAACCATCTTCAGCCTGATGGTCTGTCTGCCTAGCAAGTTCCCTCCACTCCAGTACACTCTCCGCCTGCACTGCCGCCCTGGTCTCAGCCCCCCCCCCCCAGCCATGGAAGCCTCTGTGCTTCCAGGACCTTCCTTCCGTCTCCACCCTGTCCTTGCTTTGTGGAGGCTCAGTGGGTGGAGAGGTCACAGACAGGAACCAGGGACAGGGCTCCTGGGAGAGGGGCTGGCCACTCACATCGATGGCATCCCTCTCGAATATGCGCAGCTGCAGGAAGAGCTCCAGCTTGATCTTGCGTTCCTGGAAGAGCTCCTCCATCTGGGACTGAGCCTCATCCAGCTGCTGCAGCACAGTCTCAATGTGGTTGATGGAGCTGTTGTGTGGGGTCTTGTTGCTAGAGATGGCGGAGTCCCTGTGCAGGTGTAGAAGGAGATGGGACTTCAATGAAACAAACAGGAATTGAGTAAGAAAGTCTCACACATTGTTAGACACCAGATCCGGCAAACGCAAATCTTCAGGGGAAGAAGGCTGGCAGGAAGCTGGACTCTGTCTCAGAAAAGGGAAGGTGCTGTCCTCTAGCAAAGCACCACCAGCCCCCTTCCTCCGAGCAGCCAGCTCCACCAAGCCCAAGGTGGCAGGAACACAGCTGCGCTCTTCGTGGTCCTCTCATAGAAGGCTACACTGGAGAGGAGCTGGCCCCTGGTGACTGCAGTGGTAGCCCTCCTGCTAACCTCTAATGCCATCAATGAAACTTTTACTAAGTAACTCTCCCCTTTAGGGAACGTGATGTACTTGTTTAGTCAGTGATCTTCAACTGTCCTGAGTGATGTGTGAGTTGGGAGGAGAGGGCTACCCCTTAGTGTCCCTCATGACCCAATAAAAGGAATTTTCAAATCTGCCTCCAGAGGAAACAAAGCCAAGCTAGCCTCTGCCTCCTGCCCAGAGGAGGGCTGAGGGACGTAATCCTGACACCTCCAGGCCTGCTCTGCCTTCAGCCTTCAGCTTGAGGGGCGGATAGGCTGCCACTCTCTAGACAGGCAGGCCCTGTGGGGCCAGAGGACTTAAGACTAATTCCTCCATTTATAAAGTAGTTTCAGTACAAAGGGGATGCTGAGGGAATATTAACAAAAGTTAAATTCTGACAGTGGCTAGTGTTGAGGTGAGCAATCACAGAGTTGAAAAACTAAGGGTTTGGGGGGGACGGGATGAGAAGAAAACTGCCCCCCCTTCTGGAGAGCACATTGGGGCCATTTGTTCAAAGACTGATCAAGGCAGGAACCCGCTGTAGAGCTCTGGATCTGTGTGGGGCCAGGAAGGGTGAGGGGGTGGGGGTGGGGAGCGGGGGTGGGAAGTGGGGGTGGGAAGTGGGGGTGGGGGTGGGGAGTGGGGGTGGGGAGTGGGGGTGGGGTGGGGAGTGGGGGTGGGGAGTGGGGGTGGGGGTGGGGAGTGGGGGTGGAGGCTCACCTCAGCTGCTGGATAAGGTCCTCCCCTTCCTTGATCACGTTGACTGTCACCTGCAGGGTGGTCTGTTGCTGCTGGCCAAAGCGCTTGATGAGATCCTGCACAGCCTCCACGGACTCGGCATACACGTCATCCAGCAGTTCCTTCTGCAGCTCCTCCAGCCATGTCCACAGCTGCGGACAGGAGAGGGCGCGGCGAGTGAGTGGTGCAGAGCCTGGACCACTCACATGGGGAAGACGCTGGTAGCAGACTGCTCCCAGAGAGAAGGAAGGAAGGAAGCCCGGGGGTGGGGTGGGGGTGGGGGGATAGGAGAAGAGCAGAAAGAGCATCCTGGAGAGCCCAGCAACCAGGGGGGACACAGGCACCAAAACAGCAACATGTCACTGCAGCATCGAGCAAAATAAACAGGCGGTGATGCGGAAGAGGCTGTCACAAAGGAGAAAGAGGAAAGGGAAGAGAAGCCACTCTCCCCTTCGCAGAAGCTCAGCCTGGAGGGCAGTGGAAACGCCAAGTGTTGCTCAGACAACAGGAACTTCCACAGCTCCCGCTTCGGTTTCAGCAAAGGCACTGCACTCCATTATTAAAGCCACCACGCAGACACGAGTGCCTTATGTCCCTCAGAGCAGACGAGAGCGCACTGAGATTAAATTATTCTCCACCACACTTGTGTGACAAAGATGTGTGCTCCTGAGATGACCATACCTAGGGCCAGGCCGCCACACACTGTGCTCATCCTACTGTGGGAAGACATGTGTGCTAACAGCAGGCCTTGGCTCCTCCCATGCGGGATTGAGAACATGAATTCCATTTCTATATTGCCCAACACAGAAAAGCTTAACACATCAACTCTGCCTGCTCACTGGATGGAAAGCACCACACACCAGAATATGTTCTTCCTGTGACTTTGCAAATCAATAGACATTTTGAACTTGGTGGGCCAATTTAAAATAAGAAAAGTACTGGAAAAGGAAGGGCTTAGTTTTGAGTCAAATTATCCATGGTGCTAAGAGCTAAGTTTACCGAAGATATTAAATACCTGTTAGCTTTCCTTGCACTGTCTATCCATCTCTGTGCATGCCATCAAGTTTCATACAACAAGATTTTACTTACAGAAATCTTAGATAAAAGCTGCTCAACTCATCCTGAGGATGAAGGGAAAGGGCCCCAGGAGAAGGAAGCTGCCAACCCTTCCTGATGCCCTGCACCATCCCTGGAGGTTTGCTGTCAACACCCTCGCCCGTGCTTTCCTTTGTTTCAGCATTTGCTACCAGCTTGTCAAGGCAGAGGCTGCACTCACAAATGGGAAAAAGGAGACCAGCATCCCGACCTGCAGAACTTCCAGTTGGCTCCAAGATTCCCTATGGAAAACATCATACCCAGCAGCCGTAGGTTACATCGTGCTTCAAGGCTGTACGGGCAGGTGTAGTGCCTTACGGTTTGGAGTGAGACCATCGGGGCTTGAGAGCCTTCTTAGGGATTTGCAGCCCTGTGGTCCACAGGCATCAGCTAATTTCTCTAAGACCCAGCTTGGTGGGATGAGGACCCAAGACAAGTGAAGGAGAATGCAGTGGTGGCATCCTGGGCAGACAGGTGTGCTCCACAAGCTACGCACTCTGTAATTAACTACAGGAATGGACTCAAGTTAACCCAATAGACGGGGATCTCCCAAAGAAAAGAGAGCACATGCTAACCAACCACTTAGTGAGACAGACTGCACTATTTTACTCAAAGAGTCAGAATAGTTAACCTAACAGCCGTGATGATCCAATCAGTGGGCTTCTCCTTAAGCCAGTAACCTGCCTTCCACAGGACAGGTGGCAGTGGGAAGAGTGGGTGACAGACCACACACAGAACCCACCCACCTGCTCCCAATGACAACAAACACACTTGATCACATGGCTACTACGGCCATCCACCCTCCCAAGACAGGTATATTCATTAATGTTGTGTCTTGGATTCTGTTGAAATGCAACTGGAAAAAAAAAATCACCAACTTCACGTCTCCTAAAACCTCAGCAATGTCTTCCGCTTCCGCTCATGTAATTTGCTGAAGCTGCCCCAGCAACGTGACCACTTGCACATAGGTTCTTCTTGCACATAGGTGGGACTGGGGCACCTGGTCTGGCCTGGGGAGAGGTTGATAGCTCTCCCCACTCGCTGCAACTTAACTCTAGAATTCCACTTAAGGGATAAGGAGGGAGTGGGGCACCTGTGTGGGCGGGGGCATCTGACAAATTCCTCTTGGCTCGAAGATGGAAACAGTCTTCCATACATAGGTAAAAGAGTGATCAGAAACAGCCACCGGGGTTGCTGCGACCGGCAGCGCTCCAGCACGCAGGCAACACCACGGTGACAGAGGAATTAATGTTCCTGCCACACACACCGGACAAAAGGGCTGGCACTTTTCGTACCTGGGTCTGTGACTGAGTTTCACTTATGGAATATAGGTTTGGTGTGAATGTCTACTCAGGGCTGAGTGGGAGGTTCTGTGAGATTATACATGCAGAGAGAGAACACGTCACTGCTGCTGGCTTTCCTCTAAGAAAATCTCAAAGTAAGAAAATTCCTGACATTTTATATCTTTTATACGTACCTTTCAAATTTTCCTAGGCTTCTCTCAATTGACCAAAATCAGTCACTGAGTCTGGCAAACTTATCACTTAAATTCTTTTACCCCTAAAATAGTGTTAAGACGCTACAGTGTGAGGAAAGGGTATATAGATAATCAGTTCATTCTATAGACATCACTTCCTCTGAATTCCAGGGCAAGTGCCAGGAATATTTAGGGGTCAAGTTTTGCCCTTCCACCTGACAGAGCGTAACAAAGACACAGACACACACACATGCACTTCCCCTCCATATCCTGGACACTCTGACTAAACTCAGTGGTGGAGTGTGCTCCCCAACCTGGCCTGCCAGTCAAGTCCACAGAGATAACATCACACAGAAGAGTGCAGGAAGTGATTCTGGGATGGTGCAGATGACAAGGGGGCAGGGAGTGAGGTAATGGAGCAAGGCTCTCTATAAAAAGCATGACGTCGGCTGACCGAAAGGCCTTTGCCCCTCAGAATTGTTCAGGAAACACTCTTACTCAATTTGAAGGAGAAAAGTCTTAGAATAAGGCCCTTTGTGATGCAAGTTGAGGTATGCAAAGTCTATTTTTAAGCTTAGAATGACACAATATGTGATGCCTAAAGTGACTCTGAACAAAGAAATTTTAAGTCCCTAGAATGTTTGTAGAAGTCTTAAGTCAAAGTTTTCCCAGGATGAGACAACAATGCACTTCTGTAAAACTGACAATCTACATGGAAAAGATACATCTTTATTCAACAGTGAGAGTTCACTGCAGTGAACAGTGTAAGTTCACTGCAACCTGGGTTCTGTTTTTAAGAACCATAGAATTCTCAATACACGGCATAGGCAGCACTGCCCCCTCGTGGCCCTAAAAGGAATGGCTGAGCCTTCAGTCTAGTTCTGACAGGTGTCCTGAACCTGTGTCATCAGATTGGGGTGGATGTTCTGGAAAAGCCTCAGCCCACAACAGGGCTGCACATATGCTGCAGCAAAGCCATAGGCCAAGATACAAGGAGAAAGATGGTCTTGGGAAATGAAATAACGTAGAGAAAGGCTCCGAAACAAAGATGGAGGGAGGACTCGTCCCATCCCTGGCATCAAGAACAAGCACTGCCTCAGCCCTTTACTCTCAGGCCTGGGCCCTACAATCTGCTCGGAGAAAGCCCCTTAAGAACAGGGGTCCTCACTTCGCTGTTTGGGGAGGGAATTTCTGTACAATCTCTGTAAAGCACTGGGCTCTAGGTGGGTAAGGGAGTCCTGAGAGTGGAGGAAACTTAATGGCAGTCAGCGCCCTGACATGGCGATGGTTCAGAAGGAGGGGCAGCACACCAGCTGACAGGCCTTATCCTCGGCAAAGGCCTTGTGTCCTCTATGTGCAGACCTATCTATGAAGCGAGCTAATTTTACCCATTGAACCTTCACTCCTGCACAGCTAGTTTGAGAAAGATGAATGTAAGGACAAAAGGGCTCGTTTGCTACAAGTACATGGAAGCTACTGCCCCTGAGACCTGGCTCCCTGTCCTCAGCAGGCGGAGGCAATCGCTTGCTACAGTGGAGCTGTGCAAACTGTAGTGCCAGAGCCATAGCTCCCCAGAGCTGCTGCTGCTGCAAGTTCTGTGCAGAAGTGAGTGGTTTCAATGGCAACTTGCAGGTGCAAATGCAGCAGGCAACCCCTATACGCACAATGTGTGACTCCAGTTCAGGCACAAGGAACAGACTGAAAAGGGAACCGTTCCCACCACCTACAGGAAATTCTTCTGCCAGAAACAACCAACTGTATGATGATGGCACATCTGAACGCTGAGTACATATGCTTAGTGTCTTGATGTAGGAATTGTTGTGTGATTTTCTTCTCTCCGTGTATAGTGTATGTGCACACGTGTTTGAGTGAGCATGCCCCTGTGTGAGTGCAAAACCCAGAGGTCTTTAGATGTCCTGTCCCACCACTTCCCATCTTATTCACAGGAAGCAGGTTTTCTCTCTTAACCTGGAGCCATGCTGGTGGCCAGCATGCCCTAGTGACCCTCCTATCTCTGCCCACAGCACTGGGCTTTTTACTTGAGTTTGGGGGATTTGAACTGGGCTTATGTAGGAGCAGCAGGCACTTTCATACACAGAGCTATTGCCCTGCCTGAATTGTAGGCACTGAGCAGGACCTTCCGTTCTGTGTGCTGGGATAAACGGTGCCGTAGCATGTTGAAAGAGCTTTATAAAGCATGTTATGGAGTAGAGGCAGAACAGACGACAATCTAAGATCAGTATCACAAAACAACACCACTGCACGTGTCAGGTGTTAATACAAGGAAGAAACAAGGGGGGGAAGCCCCATGGAGGCATCATGGTAGCTCCACACGTGAGGTGGGGTACGGCTCCATGGCAGTGCTGACCAGCCAGGGACAAGAGATGACACATGATAACAGCTAAGGGCCTCCAGTCATCTAGACACAGTGCATGCTGTATTTCCCCAAGGAAGAGTTTTCCACAGGGAACTTTTCATGTTTCTCTCTATTCTACACCACCCTTGGTAAATCAAATGTTCTTCTCAGTGACTGCTGGCAGCTACAAACATTGGGGAAGGCATCTCCTCCTCTTTGCCAAGTCATTTTTTTAAAAATGACTACTGTCACCCTGAAGTAGTCTGCAGTATGACAAAAGCATAATTTCTCTTTGCCAGAACAAATCGCCAAGCCTGGAAGTTGAGGCCACACTTCTGCAGCCCATCCTCCTCCATGTCCCTAGATTGCTGTTTCATCCCTCAAGCTCTGCTGAGATGGCTGAGGACCTGGGGCGCCTCTGTTCTGACATCAGCTCACTCTCCTGTCATGCTGGTCCTTCTGAGGTGAGCTGGAGAGTGGAATGTCATGCCTGTGTGACTGGGGCAACAGCCCAAGAGCAGCCTATGTCCACTTCCTTTAGTCCTGTTCTTTCCTTAACGAAAGCTAACTGGGTTATTCTGCACACGGCACCATGGGCAGCCAGAAACCCAGCTCACTCCTTTATCAAGCACAGGGCACCACCACCTATGTGACACTGCTCTCATTCAAAACAGACTGACACAATAAAACTATGAATGGAGCTATCTCTGTTGTTGCACCAGGTCTCTCCTAAAAGAAAGATAAAGAGGTTTTTAACACAGTAAGTTAAAAGGTGCTGAGGTTCACCTGAGCAGTCACTTAAGGACATAAAACTTCATTGCAGGTTAAATGGCCAAAGACCTGAGTGGAAAACTCTCTGGCAGAAGGTGACAGACACCAAGTGGTTAAGCCAGGACCATTTAAGATGAGTCGTCGCCCACTACGATCAGCACATACATCAGCAAGTCTGAGGCAGCAGTGCCAGCTTTCAACTTCCTTCTTCCTGGCATCTTCCATGTGAGACCAGTGTGGAGAATAAAGACAGTCTCAGCTTTGTACTAAAACCCTCAGCTCATTTTTGTAGCCTACAAGTCTCTCTTCGCTCGTCCATTTATCCTCCAGATCTCTGCCTAGGACTAACCTCAACCGGAGTAAATGTATACAATTCACCTTCTTAAAAAATATTAGCAGTATTATCCAGGTGTGGTGGCACACATCTATCTGTATCTGAGCACTCAGGAAATTGAGTTAGAAAGACAAGGTAAGAGCCATCTGGGACACATAGTGAGCACGAGGCCTGCCAGGGATATTTAGCAAGACAATTTAAAAGCAATAGCAGTAACAACAATAACAACAACCACTCAGGTGTCCTGCAGCTCCTGGTATCTGCCTACAATTCATCAAGAGAACCAATGTGGTAAGCAAGTAGGCCAATTCTGCCAGTACGAGGACATCCAACATGTTTAGGAACTGCGTCTTCAACTCACTTAGAAGACCCATCTTTTCATAAAACCTTCCCTCGTTTTTGTCTTCTGCATGCCCCGGACACATGTAAGGAAAAGGCTAGCCCAAAGCAGATGCTAGGAGCATCACACAGTGAGATTTCTGCTGCCAGCACCAGGGGCCCCAGGTAGAAAGCCTGATTCTTCCCCAATCTGCTTCTAAGTTTTGTGTTTCAAAAAAGGAAGAGAAAACAAACGAACAATAACAAAACCAGACTACAAGCCTAAGCCATGTGGTGCTACCACCGTCCTAGGAAAACCCTAGTTAAGATGCTGCTGGCCGAACCTCTTTCTACCTCTCTGCTGATATGAAGAATAGTCAGCAAAGTGTTTGTAGGTGCCAGAGACACACATGGAACATTTGAGTTCTCTCTCAGTGAGCCAACGCCTGCATGAATCTTTGATTCTATATAATTCATAAAACCGGTAAGAAACCATGAGTACTAGGATCACCTTTAAGATGAAACTCAGTAAGATTACACATGAGGGCAGGTGTGGTGGCACACACTTTTAATGCCAGCACTTGGGAGGCAGAGGCAGGTGGATCGCTGTGAGTTCGAGGCTAGGCTGGTCTACAAAGCAAGTCCAGGACAGCCAAGGCTACACAGAGAAACCCTGTCTCAAAATACAAAACCAAAACCAAAACAAAACAAAGATTACACATGGACATTCACTCTCCACTGTCCATCCAAAGGCCTGTAAGATTGCGTGATCCTGCATTAAAGCCCTTCGCTTTTCTTACAGCATTAACCAAGCTGAAACGTAAACAACTGATGAAAGGGTTAGAGGCAGCTCTCTTTTTAAAGGAGAACCCTCAACAGGACTCAGTGTACTTCAGTGGAGTCAATGTACTAACATATATTTATAGTCTTCATGATGACAATACGGTCATCAGTTATTTCAGTGACTATGTGCATTAGATACAGCAGAGCTGACTACAATTTTCCAGAGTAATTTCTAACTTCCGTTGGCCTATTTCTTTGTTTGTTTGGTGCACGTGTGTGCCCTCCTGTACAGGTAGAGAACAGAGGGAACTTGCACAAGTCCTGTCTCTGCCTGAGTTCTGGGAATGACACTCTGGCTGGGAATATTTGCAGCAGGGGCTGAGCCCATTCTCTGGCCCCTAACAATTTTTCTTTATTTGAAAATGTTGGTATTTGAACGTATTTAAAAGTGACAAATTTTTGATTCTGGGTCAAGTTTTAAATCCTTCTTCAGAGGGGAAAATGTTTAGAGGCTGGGGAGATGTCTCAGAGGTTAAAAGCACATATGACACATGCAAAGTACGCAAATTCAGTTCCCAGCACCCACGCTGGGTGACTCCCAACTGTAACTCCAGCTCCAGGGGACAACACTCTCTTCTGTCCTCCATGGGCCACTGTACTCAAGTGTACATGCTTGTTTGTGTATACTCGATCTCAAATGCATGCTTGAGCTCTCCCTCCATCCTTCCCCCCTCCTCCCTCCCTCTCTCTCTCTCTCTCTCTCTCTCTCTCTCTCTCTCTCTCTCACACACACACACACACACACACACACACACTTTGAAAAACAAATCTTTGAAAGAAAGCTGCTTTACATCAGCTGCTCTTTCCTACTAGTCAGCACCAGATAGTCCCTGTTCACTTGCTAACACAAATGTTTTGTCAGTGCTTCCTAAGTGAAGAAAAGAATCAAACAAAATAAATAAATAAATACATATATTTTGCTGGGATCAGAAGTACTTGGCGGTATGTGCAAATGACACACAAATATGAGTGGGCCCGTGAGGGGCTGCTTCCTGCAGAGTGGGCTCTAGAGGTGTGGTGCTGGAGACAGTAGTCACAGGTCCCTGTGTGCTCCACTGTGGTCAGAGTGAGGGGATTTATTTCTAGGGGGGCAGAAGCAGATTAAGCAGGTCATTAGTGTTCATCAGAGATTAGTGAGGCTCTGAGCAGTTCAAGCCCACTCAGACATACCTTTGCATCTGACTTTTAAAATCTGGATTCTTTTGTACCTATCAAATAAATTAAGCCGGGGGCCAGGAAGAGACCAAGGGCCATGTATTGGCAGCGACTATAAGGGAAATGCTATGTTTGGAGCTTCTATAGGTCAGTTGAACTGTCTCCGACTGGAGCTGAGGCAGGGACAGCAGAATCATCTGTCCAGGGTCACTGGGGAAGGCAGAGGGCTGTGTCACACTAGCACAGTTATTGTAAATTATTTTAATGCAGGTCACACTTTCACAGAAATTGTATACATGACAAGATCTGTTTTTTTACATAACCTACCTATAGTAGACAACTCTCTCTTTTTTTTTATGAGGATGCCTAGCCAGATGTGAAAGACACAGCGCTTGACAACCCATGCTCCAAGTCAAACCAAATGCCACCCACCCAGGGGTATTCATTTCCTTGAGTTACACTCTTTGCTTGCGTCAAGTGAGTAAACAAATTAAGTGTTCCAGAGCGCAGCAAGATTAACTCTGAAACAGAACGTGCTGCATACCGGGCACAGCAAGTGCAATCCGTCACCTTGATCACCATGTGGACGGCCTCTGCCTTCCCAGCAATGTCCCTCTAGACATTGACACTGGCTGGAGGTGTAATGCAGCAGCTTCGTCCTGGGAAACTGAGTGGCGGATTCTTTTCATCCGCACTGCACTTACCAATGGACCCTCACTTATCCCAGAGAAAAGGAAACTTACATTATTGCGGAAACCTGCACATGACTGTTCATAGCTTCCCTCTTTCTAAAAGCCCCAACCTGGCAACAACTCAAATGTTCTTTTTGTGAATAAATAGTTAATATTTGTGCTATCAAGTGCTACCCAGCAATAAATGGCAAAGAAGTGTTGATACGTGTAAGGAAGTGAATGACTCTCTAGTATTAATTTGGTTGAAAGACAGCCACAAAAATATTCATGACTCCACTTATATCTAATACTTCTGAAACACTGAAAATTGTAGAGATGTGAGATTGTTGAGACTGGAGACAGCTATAAGGAGGAAGCAAGCAGAACCAGAAAGCATCAGGCATTGATGGCACTGAGGCCTCTCTGACCTCTACAGGAACAGGGAGCAGGGCATGTCCCGGCACAAGAATGACAGAATGATTGACAGACTCTGTGTGACTGCGGTTTGGACACTGTGGTAGTTACACAAACCTATATATGACAAAGCACGTGGGTGTGTACACACACAGGCGTGTACATGTGGTGAGGCTGGATAAACACAGGGCTACCGGTTGGTAAGGGGTGGCCTACAGAATGTTTCCACAGAGAGCGACGAAGCAAAGCTTCTGCGGGAGAGCCCTAGGGAAGGAAGCGAGGCAGGAAACAGGCTGTGCAGCAGAACTACCAACAGTCAGGAGGATGTGCTGCGGGACAGCTGGTTCACGCAGTAAGCACTGTGCGCTGGCAGGAAACCACCAGATGCAGGACAGGGTCCCTGGCTACACAAGAGGAGGCGAGAACTGGCCTTTGGCTGCATGAACAAGCACTGGGTGCAGGTCTATGGCTCCCGAGGAGACTTGGCCAGGGCTGAGGGTGGCGGCTCAGAAAGCTGTCTGCACAGGGAGAAGCCTGGGGCATCCCTTTTCCCCAAGCACACTTGTTCCTCCTCTCCCTTGGTCTCTTGGGAGAGCTGAGGCCTGGCTCCGGCAAGCATTAAAAAAAGGAAGCTGACCTGTCTGCCAGGAATGAAACTAAAGTCTGCCTGGCACTCTGAGACAGAGACACCGCCAGGAGGCTGGTGGGCCTTTACTTCTGCCTTCTGAATAAAATGGAAGGATCTCCTTTCCCGAGGCGTTGCTCAAAAACAGAACTGTGTCCACCTCAGAGGCAAGTCTGCAGAAGCACAGCCAGGTTTCTCTGTTCAGCCCAGGCAGGACGGCAGCAGCCTGGTTCAATGAGAGTGATCCTTGCTGGGGACCAGGGAGTCTGAGAACAGAAGCCAGTGACGGGTCGCTGAATCAGCCCCAGAAACAAACTGGCAGCAAGCTTGATGTTGCCAGCCAGTTGCCTCAAATGACCCATGAGTGTCAAAGGTAGTCAGTGATGACATCAGGGAACAGTCTAGAGAGTGAAGCTGAATGAGCAGAAATGGGCAAAAGCGGTTATGGTTCTATTGGACCCAAAAGTAAAAATATCATTCAAGGCACTAAAGCTAAGAGAGCAGATGGCAGACTGACCTCACTAACGCACAGACTTGGATTAAATACCTAAGTCTGGAAAGAGATGAAGCAGCGGGCACACACGGGAACCAAGAAGTCCTGGCCCTCCCACAGGAAGGACTGAGTGCCAAGCTCCAGGCCAGGCCGGCGGAAGCCCAAATTCCAGGGTCTCCACACACTGCACAGACACGCAGGGCTTCAGGGGAAGGGGGCACCATCTTCCTGGACTTAAAACATCTAGCTTACAGACAGCCAGGGTGTGAACAAAGCGCCCAAGGTCTCAGAACCATGCTGCTTTCCTTAAAGTGGCCTATGGGTACTGGCCCCTGGGTGTCTTTTGTACAAAGCAAACCAGCCATGCCTCTTCCTGGTTTCTCCCAGTGATTTTATCTCCCCAGATCCTCCTTCTTCTATGGCTATGAGCTTCTGTGTACATAAGGCCACATTTCTCCGTAGTAGCTCTTGGTAACTCCCATGTATAGAGAGGTGTAATACAGTGTGTTGCAGCATTGCTGTGACTGTCTGCCATGGAGCATTTTTTTTCTTTAGGCACCAAGAAGTAAATTAATTTTATTATATTTAACAAAATCAACGATTTGATTTTTATTATATTTTAATAAAATCAATGATTTGATTTTATTACAAAAGATACTTGAAATAAACTGGGCGTACTAATGCTATCATATAATCCGAACACTCAAAAGATGAAGGCAGGAGGATTGCTGCAAGTTCACAGCCAGCCTGCATTTCATAGTGAATTCAGGGCCACCATAGGTTATATAGCAAAACTACTTCCAAAGACGAAGATAAAAGGTAACATAGGCATTTCTTTAATTTAACTTTATGATATCTAGTATTTTATATTTATGCATATGATCTATTATTTGTGTTATATGTGTACAATGTGTGTGTCAAAAATGCTACTTGGTATCTACCTATTTTTCACATCCCAAATTCCATTATCTCTTGAGGTAAGTATGTTACCATAGACACACACAGGACATTAGCATCTATACTGTGTTGACTATGGTATATTTAAACTCAATACAATGTAATCTAACCCTAAAGAGTGTGTGGAAGTAGTTTGCTAAGACCAGAAGGCTATCGGGACTTTCACCCACACGGCAGCGCTGCCCACAGCAGGCAGGACCTGGCAGTGTTACATGCACAGAGCACTGCTCCTCTCTAAGGCTGATGGAATCTCGTTCTGCTTCTTGTTTGCCCTGCTCCTCTCCTGACCCACAAGTGTCCCCGGACCCCTACTACAGACAACGCCAACAAAGGCAACTGTGCATTCCTGTGACAAGGACAGCCAGCAGTGAAAGCTGCAGAAGCTGCAGAAGCAGAAGACGGATTTCTTCCTGTCTGCCCTGATGCATTTGGTACTAATGGGTTCCACCTCCCAACCTGCCATCTGGCACCCAGTGTCTCTCATGAGCAAATTCAGATTCACTTTCAACAAAGTCAAAGGCTCTGTCACCTAGATTATATCTTGTCGTTACACTATGCCTTACCTCTTTTACGTGTGTGTGAAACGACACAGACATGTCCAGCAGGATTTTCCGTTGCTCCACTCGCCGGACAAAATCTTGTATCCGGTCTTCAAGCTGATGGGCAGCCTGATAAATCTCTTCGGGGTCACATTCCCCAGTCTGGGCCAGCTGCTCTGCAGCTTCTAGCAGCTTGTCTGCATTTGTGTATGTGTTCTGCACAAGAGAACAGCCAGAGAAACAGGTGACCGGTCAGCAAACCTGCCTGCATCGGAGCCATCACACACAGCAACAAGGAGCCTGTCAGCAGCATTTCTGATCATTTACTCAAGTTGGACAGAAAAACATGTGATAAGCAGCAACGATTTCAGCTCGCCCAAGCATCCTTATCGACACCCCCTTTCTGATGCTGAGCAGATTACTGAGCACTGGCCCGGACGACAGCTCATGACTCAGAAAACGCTTTCCGATTTTCGCTAAGGTGGAGTCAGGAAATGCCCAATGGTCACAAATGCTTGTTTTGCTATTTCCTCTCCTTTCCATGGCAGAGTAACTGGGCTGTACCACCCCCCCCCTTGCTTCACAGAACACAGTTTTATAAGGAAAAAAGAATTCCAGTGGCTGTAATGTAGTCTGTATAAATGCCCGTGTGAAGTGGAAATGCCTATGTAATATTCTCTGAAGAGGACTCTACTTCAATCCTTGATAAACTTGTGGCTGTGGCTGTGTTTCTCACATGGCCAGATAAACTACAGCCTCAGGCTGTTACTGGAAACTGCTCAGAAGGGGCTCTCCGTGTAGTCAGGGGGACCAGAAACCCAGCCTGGGGCTCTGCTGAGCCATCAGGTGACCCACTCATCCTCCTCCTCAAACTCCTAGAGCTGAGCAGAGCAGGTACCTCACCGAACCGAGTGGAGGGTGGCTCAAGGTATGGGAAGGGTGTCCCTGTAGGGAGAAGCAGGCTCAGTCGGCAATGGGGCTTAGAATGGCCTTGGAAGTGAGGGTCCATATCAGGACGCCCATATCAATCTCTTTCCTGTTGCCAACAGCACAGACTGGGTGAGTTCCAAAGAAGAACTACTGCAGCCCATGGTTTTGAAGCCTGGGGTCTAAGGGTTACGTCTGATGGCCTTGGTGGCAGTCCCCGGCTGCTTCAGAGCATTATAAGAAACAAGCCTGTCCATGTTGCTTCTGGCCCCTTTTCCTTTTAGAAAGCCACCCATGTTGCTCCTGGCCCCTCTTCCTCTTAGAAAGTCACTAGGATTCAGTCATGGGGGGATGTGCCCCGACCCTAAGACACACCTCTGGACCCGAGCCCGACTCAGACTCATCTCTTCTCTCCTGCATCACCCTGGGGATTATCTCAACACACAGGCCTGTGGGGATGGCACGCACATTCTACCAAACCACAGCACTCCACTCTCATACCCAAGCAAAGCCGGGTCAGCTAATGATGCCTTGGAGACTCAGAGTGAGCACCTTACAACTGTTAAATGTGTAAAATCAAAGGAAGATGGTCTTCTTTGATAGAAACAGCATGAACGACTAGTCCCATCCCCAAAGGAGGAAACAGACAAACGGAAAGGTGGTAAGAGGCAAAGTGTGGCAAAGCTCAGCAAGGCAGGTCAGTCCTACATCTCCAAGAGCAGGTCCAGCCTCTTGAGCAGACTATAATGAGAAACCAGACCCCTGAGGCTTGAGTCCTACTTGTCTTTACCTATGTGGCTGCTGCCTAGGGCTGATCCCTGACACCAGTGAGTTTCTGGCAATGCACAGCATGGTGCAGCTTTCTGAGGCACGTGCGAGGACAGCTCCATCTCTATAACACAACACTCCACTGGGAAACTCCTACAGTGACCTCTGACACCAGGAAAACCGATATTCGGCCTCTGAGTTTTCCTCTGAAGAATCTGCTGAAGCTGCCTGGGCTCTGTGTCCCTGAGAAATCAGCTTGCACCTGGGCCAGCTCCCTGCACAGACTCATATAACCCTAGGCTTTGTCTAGCTTACTCCTGCAAACACGCTCAATCTCTGCGTGTAACTGAATTCCAAAGTAGTATTCATTAGTAGGAACTTTCTGAATCTATTTTTCACTCCTGTAACAAAATGCCAGCAAAAGGCTAACATTATTATCCAAGTTCATTTATTCAGCCCACAGTTCTGGGGTAAGAGTCTGAAATCAGGGGGTCCCGCTGGTGTGGTCTCCACTGTCACAGGGAAAGAAGGAAATCACATCTTAAAACAGGAATCCAGACAGACTAGGCTCTAAAATTCTGTCTCAAGTGTGTTCTGAGTAACTGAGGGACCTCACTGGGGGCTGCAGGTGCAACTCGTAAAGGCCCCTTCTTCTACAGTTGTCAGTAGGAGAGCCAAACTGCCAATGAGCGGGCATTTGAGAGACAAACATCACCCAACACATGTTTGGAGAAAAGAATGGCCTCTAAGTTGGGAGACTAACTCACTTAGCCAAATCAATCAACTGTTTCGGGTACAGTGGGGGTTGGGACTGAGTGCAGTTACCAGCTCAGAGTGCCTTTTGGAAAACAGAACCCTGCCAACGTGTTGCTGAAGAGAAGAATCTGCTTTCTTGGTGACTGTCACCACAGCTCTGAAGTAATTTAGCCCTCTCTCTTGATAAGTGAATCATCGGTTGATATTGCCTCCCAATGGGGAAAAAACCATTACTGAGTTGCCAAGACCCTTTCTATGACTTCATGAGCAGTAAGGAACACTGAAAAAAAATATGCATGCTAAAGGAACAAGTGTGCTTTGGGTGACTCTAAACCACAACCATTCATTCTGTCTCATCTTACACTGGAAGAAGATGATAGTTGTACCAAGGAGGGTATAGAACCACATGGGGTGCAGGGGATGGGAGTGGAGGGCAGACACAGGGACATGTCACAGAGCACTGGCATCTGAAACCCCAGCTAGGCCTTTCTACCAACAAAGCCTTTCCGAGTCCTTCTGTAATGGCCTGACCTGTGAGTGGTGTTGCGTGCCTATTGCTAAGCCATCCGTATGACCTAAGCTGGCTTTAGAGCAGCTATCCTGAGCCCTACAGAAGCCCTGTGACAGTGACACCAGTGCACTTCCACCTCCCTGTGACCACTCGGAGGTGCGCCCAAGCTAGTCAACAGAGCGGCAGCTGTTGCGAGACCCGAGAGCAGGCCATCTGAAGCTGGTGGGTATCACAGGAATCTCCTTTTTTCATCCTGAGGGTCCCGCTCTTTGGGGCGTTCCTTTATCCCGTCAGGGAGAGTAAAGGACATAATACCAGGGGCGGACCCCAGAGAGCAAAGCACTTCCTCTTTCTGGAGAAATAGCTTATATTGTGTAACTAGCAGAATTTGGGAGAGGAGCAGCTGCAGTGAAGAGGTAGAGGAGTGGGCCAACCTTCTACTGCTCTGAGCCACTACGGCCCGAGTCCCACCAAAGACGGCAGAGACTGTATTTATAATAAATGGAAATGCAAACTTAGATAACAGAAAATGAGCATTCAAAGTCCCAAATATTTGTTTTGTTTAAAGACAATGAACAAAGGAAATATGGATACAAAAAAATATATCTCCCAGGTATTTTAATACTACAGAACTGGTGAAAAAGAAGAAAGGGGCCAGGCCAGTACAGAGCAAACCAGATGCTGTGGGTAACTTCAACTGCCATTTAAAAGGCACAAAACCCCCAAGGATCACTTTCTATCCAGGAAGGAGAAACACAATGGATATGGGGCAAGTCCACCACTGTCGCTCAAAGCATACATATGCCACAGAGGTGGGGGCCGGGGGGGGGGGGGGGGGGGAGTCAGCCTTAAACCATAGCACGAGCAAACTAAAATTAACAGTGGCCCTGGAAAATTCTGTCTGGAAAATAAGGCAAAATACCAACTGTGCTGGATAGTTTTGTGTTAACTTGACACAAGCTGGAGTTATCAGAGAGGAGGCAACCTCAATTGAGAAAAATGCCTCCCTAAGATCCAGATGTAGGGAATTTTCTTAATTAGTGATTGACCGAGGAGGGCTCAGACCATTGTGGGTGGTGGTATCCCTGGGCTGGTGGCAGGCTGAGCAAGCCATGAGGAGCAAGCCAATGAGCAGCACCCCTCCACAGGTATGCTTTGGCATCGTGCCCCTGCCTCCAGCTTCCAGCCCTGGTTGAGTCCCTGACTCCCTTCAATGATCAACAGTGTTGGGTAAGTGTAAACCAATAAGCCCTTTCCTCCCCAAGTTGCTTTGATCACGGTGTTTCATCACAGCGATAGTAACGCTAACTAGGATACCAAACACTGTCTTCATCTGTTAACATTTGTCTGGACACCCATTATTTTCCTAGGGTGGTGGGTGGGGGTTCAATAAACTAAGGTGGGCAGAGGATAAGTACTGGCAAATCATCTACGTTAGGTCCTAACGTGCCTAGCTAGTACCAAGTACTTACATAATCATCACTGGAAAACTTGGTATTTTCAATCATGTCAATGTTCTAGGTCAAGGAAATGGAATTCTGAGCACCTTCTGTCATTGAGTCCCTCTCCCCCCTCCCCTTCCTTTTCTTCCTAATGTCTTCTTAAATTAGCCTGGTAATGGGAGATGTTAATACCATTTTACAGTTAAGGGAAAGAGACTCAGAAAGACTAAGATGGTCACACATCAGAAAGGAATAACCACGTTATTGTATTTTAGGAAATGTGATGGGGAGAGGCGCCTCAAGAACCTTCTTTTCTTTTCTTCTCTGTGGTCTGAGGAGCTGACTAATGCCGGGCAGGTGCCACCACCAACCCCAGCCACTTGACTGAAATGCTTGATTGAAAGTAAGCCCTGAATTCCCCAGTGTGAAATGTAAAAGACTAAAACACAATGTGTCTTAGAGTAAAAGCTGAATTTATTAAACAAGAGAGCTTATCATGTAAGTGGGGAAGTTCAGGTCTCCTACAAACGCAGACACAGCATTCCCCTAGCAAAAGAGCGAGCACGGTGGGGACACCCACTAGTCTTCCGAAATTCTACAAAGAACTTTGCTACATGATAACTTCTTAGACCCTTATCCAGGAAGACAAGGCAATGACGTGGCATACACAAAGCTATCCATAGGCATGCTCTGAGGAGAATGCCTTGGGGCAGGTTATGACTCTGGAAGGTGAAGTGCAGAGTGGTGTTAAGCACCCACAGTCAGGGACCTGTGGAGAGACCCCAGAGTCTCTGGTGACTGTCAGGACCCTGCTGCTCTCAGAACCAGCTGCCATAAACTAGGTTTCTCTGGGTTTTACTTGCCTGTTGTAATCACAGCTTATTAAAATTTAAAAAACACTAGCTCAGAAACTACACAGAAGGTAAAAGACTGCAGCCCAAGGAGAGGCTTCCTTTCCACCAGTCACCTACAAAAATAGAAAGCATTTCACATGGAAAGCATTTTAACTTTTACAATAAGACAAGAAAATGCTCCATAGCTGTGTAAGTTACAGAGCACATAACAGCCAGTGTGAGCTCACTCAACAGACAAGATGTACTCACAATCACCACACAGGACCACCACACAGTTGTCACGAGGAAGTTCTCGGCTTGGCAAAACTGTAAGCCACAGTCACCCAGCGCTTGCTGAGGAGGCCACAGCAGCATCTGAAACAGACACTGAAGTCCTGGGTGCCTGAGCAAGCTAGGCTGGGCCTAGGGCTCGCTTCCACCATGTAAACATGTAAACCTTTCGGGGTTCCTCCTTCCTAGAACACTGGAATTGCTTTACAGAATAAACCTATATTTAGTACATTTTCAGAGAACTGAACCATACATTTTCATTGCTTCCTTTTTTAATCCACTTACACTACTTCATCAAGCCACAACTAGCTAAGTTCAGTATTTAAAAATGCTTTATTAAGCAACTTGCTACTTTACAATTTCTCGGGGGCTGAAGTAATGACAGCTAGGCACAGTGGACTAGAGTTTGCTTCCTAGCATTTGGCCTCCATAGGCCCCAGGCATGCATGTGGTCCACAGATACACATGCACACAAAATACACACACACACACACACACACACACACACACACACACACACACACACACGAGCTCTAAACAAATAACCAACTTTGAATTAATGCTACAAAGGAATCTCCAAAACAAAGAGGAAGAAATGTTTTTTCTCTCCATCTCACACTTTGTTTTCTCTGTGGGAATATATTTTACTTAATAAGAGTTCCTACGTCAATGTTTAAGGTATTTTAACAGGCCACTGGCCCCTAAAATATCAAAGTCTAAAATATGGAATGTGGACACCTAAGTGCCACTACAATTTGTTTCAACAGGAAGCAAGCAAAGATGAGGGGCTGAGACAAAGCTGCTCCTCTGTCTCACTCTCCCAGTGCTACTCTGTTCCTGAGGAAAAGATCGGTTTTGACGAAGGAAGCTTTAAATCTGAACTGTGATTCTTTGACAGAGAGACCTGTCTAGACACCGTCTGCCTTACAGAGCTGTAGTGAAGCCAGGCTAGGAGTCCCCTAACACTCATGACCTCTGGAAATGCTGTTCCAAAGCATTTAGCACAGAAGCAAGGGGGTTAGTGCAAGCCCATCTCATGCGTTCAGGGCTGTGGCTCTGTGCCTGCCTTGTACCCTGTCCTGTGGAGAAGCCTCTCTCCCCACCTACATCTGATGGTAGAGCAAGCTCCCTGCAGAAACCTAAAAGAATCCAGGTCGTTGGAGCTTTGTCATAGCTGCATGCGTTCAGCACAGGTGTGAGCATGCGCTCAGCCATGCGCTCGCCTTTACTGACCCCTCGTGCCTGTGATACAGAGACCAATGCACACAGACAGGCTGAGCAGGTAGGATACTGTCACTCAAAAGTAAGAGGAGGGGCAGTGTACGCAGCTAAGTGCCTGATGTTTGCAGCTGCATCAAATGGCCCAGGTGAACTGAAAGGTAGCTGCCTAAGACGCTGGCAACAGAGGCCATCACTGAGGGCTCCAGGCGCCACAGAGGGGATGGAGCATAGGTGGAGAGGCAAAGGTAAGACTTGGGAAAAAGGAAAGAAAAGGAAACAAAAACAACTCCAGCTGCAGCCGTATGCTAAGGTAGAGAGTCCAAGGTACGTGAGGACAGGTTGGCTATGTCTATGCAGCGCTCTAACCCTGGAAAGCTGGGTTCACTCAAGCCTGGAAGACATATGCCCAACAGCCCTACCTCTTGACCAGGTGCCAGCCCCCAAAACCCTTTCTTTCTATGGTGCAGTGACGAATTCTTTAACTTTTGTGCCCTGCCTTAGGTATCATGCATTATCACACAAAGCCACTCTGCAACAAGCCATACCTGTTAAGGAGGCTGAGCCTGGCTGCTTGCACCCATGTCCCCTCCCATGCACCTGGCGGGAGAGCTGGCATGTGGTCACTGGTTATGTGGACGCTAGAGGGAGGGAATGTGGGTGCAGGTATCCATGGCATGCACAAAAGTATCCCTAATATTTCCCTGCATGTGTCAGATTTCAACCATAGCACGTTCACTTTGGGGAAGAGGATTGGTCACCCTTGGAGTCCCAGGGACAAGGAGGAAGAAGAGAGAAAGTACTGGGACCCAGAAGGACAGCAGGAGGAACAAGCAAGCCCTGGCCTTTGTGCTCATTGGGTAGAAAGCGTTCACAGCACACACGCCTGCGGCCTTTGCTTCCTGGCAAACCTTCGGGCAAATCTGTGCTGCTCTGCTAACTGTCTCAGACTTGAGCCCACAGTTTACAGGGTCAGGTTAGCCACAAATGACATCTCCTTCATACAGAATGGGCAAAACCACGGTGGGGCTGCAGAGGAGGTAACAGGCGTGACAGATGCTCTTCTCCTTCGTATGAGAAAATGCTCAAGTGAGGTGAAGGGGACCCGATCCGAGAGCATGAGTAAACAGGTGCTTGGGCCAACTGCCTTGCCTTCTAGTACGCGTTTGCCCTTGTACCCTGAGATTGAGATTCTTTGGCGCCCGAATGGTTTTTGCTCATGTACTTCAAATAAGAAGTAATTTTAGAAGTAGTTTTATCATATGAAAGAATGAAGGCAAGATAAGAACACATTTTCTCTGTTTCTTCAGTTATAATAAAGTGGCACAGCATCTTCCAGGAAGTGAAAGCAGGGAGGCTGCGCAGAAAGTGGACATGAGGGGGATTCCAAGCCACGTCACTGGGCTGCAGACCCTGAGGACAGGTTTTTATTATGTTCCTTTGGTGGACCAGGACTTAGGTACCGTTTGTTACCTTGTAATTCCATTCTCGCATCCAGTTCTCTGACCAGCAAGTAGGCAAGCCTTTTATTTGCCATGAGAAAATCACTGACACACTCAGAGTCACATTTGGTTGTCTCACAGGCTGTGAGCCTACACTGTTCTAAGCACACTCTATTATGTCTTTAATAACTGAAACCTTTTTTGGTTCTAATATTTTTAGGCTTCAAGTCTATTTTGTCTCAGAGCCACTCTTCCACGGCCAGTTACTACCTTCCTGGTAGAGCCTTTTCTGATACCTCATAGACTCCTTTCAAACTCTTGGTATGAGAATTAAAATAAACACACAGCTAATCAACTTATGATACTCACCCTTATAATCTGTCTCTTAACAAATATAATCCATTTTTCTATTCAGTACAATTATTGGTATTTGGTAATAAATTATTACATCATATTGGGGGGGGGTCTGCATTAATTTTGTTCTCATTTCTTTTGCTTTCTTTCAACTTACGTTTTTTGGAGTTTTGACTTAGGTGATTTTTCTATACAACTGTGTTTTTTGTTTTTATTCTTTTTATGGTCACTCAAAACTGATAACAGGCCTGCATGAGGCCTCTTGCTGTCCTGGGCCTTATTGGCCTCTTTACGCCATATTTCTGCCCTTTGTGTATTAGTAGGCTTGCTGACTCTTCACCTTTGTCTGACTCTTAAATACTTCCTAGATTTATCTTTTGCTCAGACAGTAAGTCCTTTAACCTACAAATGCATTTATGAATCCCTATGCTGACCGCTGCTAGCATCCTTTTCTACACACTTCTTTTTACTCATCTAGTCGACTCATCCAAACAGGCGGCTGCTGACCGTGGAGGCAGCCAGCTGCCGCTGTAGGTGCTCCTCAGAGGGAAATGAAGAAACAGCACCTGCTTTTGTACTGCCTCAGTTCCAGAGGCCCTTAACACCACTTCAGGAAATGTTTTCGGTTCTCTGCTCAGCACTTGAATGGGAAACTCCCAGCCTTGGTGCAAGCTTTGTCTCACTACAGAACAGCAGTTCAGGTGAGTGCAGAATCCAAGGGCTCAAGCATCTTCGTAACAGGACAGCACCCCCCAGACTCCAGGTCTGTGACTACTGAAGAAGCCCGTCTTTCTCACAGTCCTTCTCAGAGATGCACTGTCTGCTTCTTGCTCGTAAGACTTTGTGATAGTCTAGCTACAATTACTATAATCTGTCTGAATTTAGATTTGTACTCCTTAGATGGTAGTGTGTGTGTGTGTGTGTGTGTGTGTGTGTGTGTGTGTGTGTATGTGTGTTTGTGTTGTTGTTGTTGTTGTTGTGGTGGTGGTGGTGGTGGTAGGGTTTCTTTGTCTATTTGATGCAGGTTTTCTCTGCAGCCCTGGCTATCCTGGAACTCGATATGTAGATAAGGCTGACCTTGAACTCAGAGACCTGCCGGCCTACAGGCTAGCACCACCCCTCCAGGCTTAAATGACTTCTTTGGAAAGCAGCTTCCCTCCACTTCCTTACAACAATTACACCTGCTTCTGTGTGACTTTTCCAATCAAAGAGCCATACTGCCTATCAGTGTCACAGCTAACACTCGAACTCCACAGATCCCGTGCTCTGAGCCCCCTCCACACCAGACTCCGGCTTCCCAAATGCACAATTAACAGAACCGGAAATAGACAAGCCGAATGCCAGGGTTGTCACTGCAGAAACCTCAGAAGAGCTGTTGTTCTGCAACTGTGCAGTGGAAGCCAGCACCCAGCCTAGTAAATACAAGCTTGTTCAAAGTCACCCCAGTTTACTCAGGATAACTCACTAGGTCGATTTCTAACGAGTCATGAGCACATCATCCTGAAATTAATTGAACCTCCTACACCTAGCAAAGGCTTGGTCACCCCAGGTTTGTTCACACTGTGACTTCCAACCTGGCCATGGGGCATTCAGGGCGCTGCTGTACCTGTGCGACTTCCTCGAAGTCCTCGTGACGTTTCTGCAAAGCTCTGGCTCGGTGAAGGGATTTGCCCACACCAGTGTGTTTGCTCAGAAATGCTTCTCCGTGATTCTCGATCCAGTCCAGCACCTGAACGGAAACAACCACAGTGGCCATAAACATGGCGTCCACTCTGCTCATTGGCTGGGCCTATCTAGGAAAAGCTCACTCCATTTCAAATTCTACAGCAAACATAAAGCAAAACAAAATCAATTTAGAAGAGAGGCCTGAATACTGATTTAATTCGCTCAGTAATTACATCTTACATCAGCTTCTCTACTGGGACTGTAACCAGCTTTTATATTAAAAGAGAAAATTATTCTATGTATAAACATTGCACATAATGATGATTAAATTAAGTCTCACCTTACCTGAAGCACAGCAGAGCCAACAAACTGACTAGGTTTTGTGTAAGATATGGTGCTATGTGGGGCCAGGTAACCTTTGTAGGTTCAAAGCCTCATAACTCAGGTGATTCAAGCTGAACTCTGCAGTGATGTGGTTTGCTTTTTATTTTATCTTTTTTATAGAAGACTCCAAACACAGAAGAAAACCCAACACTAACATGCCTCTGTGCTGGGCAATGTACCCTGTAAACTGTGAGATGGTACAACTCTCCCCCAAGGCTACTGTCTCTTTAGCAAGTCTAGGTGGATTTTCCTTCTTGACAAGATCATGGATTAACATATTTGTTAACCCACACAACCCTTTCAGTTTAAATACAAAAAGACTAGCAAGTGAAGGAATTTTATCACCCCAGTCCAGCCAGCCATCTCTAATCACAGTTTATGTGCCCAAAAAAAAAAAAAAAAAAAAAATCCATCCCCACAAACAAAGCTGGTATGGGTCTGTCCTCCCACAAGTTGAAGAACAAGTCAAACTAATCTTTTTTCCTCAGCTACCTGGCTCAGAAGCAGAAGGGGAAAAAAAAATCTACAAGGCCAATACCACCCTCTTCTGTGTGCACAAAGCAGAGTGTGGGCATGCATCTTTCCTGTTGATCAGTACCCTCTAGTGGACACAAATGACAACTCCAAGGTCGGGGCACTAAAACCACACAGGCATCCCTTAGATACTTCAGCCAAGTGTGCAGCAAACTGCTGATGGGTTGGCCTGCCCCCTTCCGTAATGAAAAGGGCATCACTGAAGAGCGACGAGCTTGGCCATCATGACGGTAAGGGCTCATATGGACTAATGCTCGTTCTGCCATCTGAGCATGGGCTGTCGAAGCAGGCCTGGCACACTGCTGCTCTCCCGTTGAACGAGGAGCCGGGGCAACCATCAGGCAGTGAGGGCTACTTTGTGGAGAAGCCAGTGTGTAGGGTAGGAAGGAAGGCAGCCCCCCAAGCGTTTTTCTTAAGCTCTTGCTACTGCCTCTTTTGGGGTTGGCACAGCTGACAGGCAGATGCTGTCAGGAAGGAAATGAACTGCACTCCTGCGACGGAACAATTCAGACTACTGGGGAGAAGTGACACTGCCAAAGAAGAGCCCCACACTAGGTTAGAGCCGATCAGTGGGCACTGAGGACAAGCCCCTGGCACTTTCTTCTCTGCTTTCTTCTTCTCTGCCCACGGTCCCAGCACCTAATACCCCAGGCTTTGAGGACTCGTGTCTCTCAGTGATTACCACTCTAGGAACTTGTGAATAAGTACTAAACCTTGTTGAGGAGGATCAAGCCTCACAGGCCCCTTCCGTGTGTGCACAGTTTTGGAAACACTTGCACATCTGATTATTTATTGGAGGTGCCCAGACTTCACTGCAAGTGTCACATGCTCACGTGTTCTATTCTTTTGAATCTGTATCTACTACCCGTGTGCAGTGTGTGTAGACTTTCACGGATGTCCCTCTTAAGCTCGAAACAAGGCTCCAGGAAGTGAACTCAAGTGAAACACTTGAAATGCAGAGCCTGACACCACAGACCTGACTGCCTGGCTATGAGAACATATGATGACCCCGCAGCATCTACGTGGAAGGAACGCTTCCGGAAGGTACAAAGGGTAATTCCAGGCTGATGCTCACACGTGAGGCTGCCTCGGGCAAGCAGTCTTTGAAGGGAGAGGCCCCCCTACCTGATGAGCATCTGGTGTGGCCTCCCTCAAGAGTCTGGGTATGTGGGGCCATATGCCTCATTGTGTTGGATAACTGAATTCCAACAAGCTGAGAGCTGGGCAAACTGGACAGGTGAGGCAGAAAAAGGAGTCTGAGAGCATCTCACTTTGGATGCCTTCCCAGACTGCTCACTTCCTATTAGAACGAGCGTGGGGCAACCCACACAACTGCCTTCACATAAACACACTAAACTAGAGCACAGGAGTAAATGAAAACACAGCCAAAGAGCAACACAATTATTTGTTGTTTAATGGAAATAGGCGTTCCCTGAGGTCTACTCAGTAGGAAACAGAAGAAATGAAAAACGTATATTACGTGACTGTCAGGAAATGTGGCAAAGGTCTTGTTCAAGCTAACAATGCCAAAGGTAAGAGCAGCTAGAAGCCAGAACTTGTGTGACCACACCCTTGACAGCATCCCAAAGTGCTTCTGTACAAAACTATGGGAAATTAACCAGCCACTCCCCTGTGGCACAGTCCCTGGGCACCTGCAGGAGTCTGGCCAATGCTCCTATAAGGATTCTCCTCTGAGAGAGCCACTGGCAGGAAGCAGGAAACATTCCTTTTCCACATTTCTTTTTTCTGCAACATATTTGCTGATGCTTTTTCATTACCCGAAACAAGTAAAACACTTATGGGATTGCTCACTAGCTCACTGTATTCCTATAGATTATTTTCGTCGGTGTAAATCTGTCTTCAGCTAGTATCTTTCTAAAATGCTGCCAGGCACCAGCCAAGGACAATACGTGCAGTAAACTTCAAACCCCTACTCAGATCTAGCCAATGGTCAGGACATTCTCCACAGTTGAGAGGAGAGTGGGGTCTGACTGTCACACGAACTCTGGTGGCCCATATTGGACCACGTCCCCTGGATGGGGAGGCCTGGTGGCACTCAGAGGAAGGATAGTAGGTTACCAAGAAGAGACTTGATACCCTATGAGCATATACAGGGGGAGGAGGTCTCCCTTAGTCACAGTCATAGGCGAGGGGAGTAAGGGGAAAATGGGAAGGAAGGAGGAATGGGAGGATACAAGGGATGGGATAACAATTGAGATATAATATGAATAAATTAATAAAATATATTTAAAAAAATAAATAAAATGCTGCCAAGGATTGTTTTGTTATTCTGTTTTCGGCTTAATACTCTGCTAAATTTGACAAAAACTCCGGTATCAATCTCCTGAGCTTCAGAGAAGCATTTTTGGTTTTGCTGCTCTACCGTGAACACAGGTGTTTTGATTCATCTTCCTGGTTTTGAGCTTTGGCATCACAAGTCAGCCCTACAAAAAGATTCCCTGCTTTCATTAGCAGGTCCAAACCATTTCAAGTCAGCAAGAAGTACTTCCCTTAGCGGCCACATCTTTGTCTGTGGGATGTGCTCCGGAGCACTAGTGTGTGGTGAGGAAACACGTTCTCCTCCTGGCATTCAACCTAATATTCTGTAAGTGCTGGTTTAAACAGGTGAGCTCACAATGGTGGCTTCCCACATAATACGTGCTGCTTTCACATTCCAGTACAGAGCACTCGGTGCCAGATCAGATAGTTGGACCCGGAGGCTCTTCTGAAGGGCTTCCTTCTGAGGGCTACCCCTAACCGCGGTCCCAGCAATTCCTCCTGCACCACAGGGGTCCCAAACAGCCAGGCAGAGGCCACCATGTTGCTGCTTCCTTAGGGGGAGAACTGGGGTCCCTGTTACAAAGTGCACTGGCTCACAACTGCGTCACCAAATTGACCCAAGGGACAGGAGATGTACTTAACCTGTCCTGGCTTGCAAGTATATCTGAACTCTGAGGGAGGAGAATTGGTGCTTTCACCTTGGGGTACTTATAGTCTCTCTCACAGGGCTGCTTAGGGGGCTGGCTCCACCCTCTTCTCCCCCAGATCTCCATTCTTCCCCTGGCAATGAGTGGTAACAATATCAGAATGACCACTGCTGAGGTGGGCTGTGGTGGCGCACGCCTTTAATCCCAGCATTTGGGAGGCAGAAGCAGGGGTGGGTCTCTGTGAGTTCGAGGCCAGCCGGGTCTACAAAGCAAGTCTAGAACAGCCAGGGCTTGTTACACAGAAACATCCTGTTACAGAAAAAGAAAAAAATAATAATTTCTAAGGCAATTTAGATACATGATCTTTAGAGAACTGAAAAATACAATCAGACAGCACAGTAGGTGAAAAGTACCAGGTGAAAGGTGACAGAAACTATCACAGGTATTGTCACGTCACCAGATTGACACTAAATGATGTCCACAGGGAGGCTCTTCTAGAAGAACAGTTTGCAGTGTGACCCTTCAAACTCCAGGCAGAAAGCCAACCTAACTCTCGAGTTTCCTGGGGAGATGGAAGTCTGGCACCCCAGAACCTGCCTGAACCTTGCATAGGAACGGAGAGTGGTCTGACCCCAGGACAAGATTTCAGGCCAGCCTTCAGGATGCTGCAGCACTACAGATACTCAGATACCTGTGTCCCCAGGATTCACACATGGTAACCCCTGTTTCCATTAGTTACCTACTGTCATAGCTCCCCTAGCTTTAGGTCTTCAGCAGCAGACACAGCAGGATGAGGACCCCAACTTACTCTGTTTCCTCCTACCAAAGTGACTACAGAGGTGGCTGACTATTCAGAAATGGGCACCCATGAAAGCCCACCTGGCACATAACCGCACACCTGATATATACACCACTGGCGGCGGCACTATCTACCTCGTAAGAACCATGGCAACACTTAAAGACAAATCAGCACTATTCTCACAAGTCAACAAAACTGAGAAGAAGCAGTTATGGCGTCAGCAGAGCTCAGAGCGAGTGGCTGAAAGCATCAGGTCACAGTGTCACTGGACGTGAACCAGGACCCAGAGCTCCTCCGAAGGGGGCAGACACCGACCTGCTGAACGTCCTGCTGGAAGACGCACAGCTGCAGCCTCTGGTGCAGCCGAACCTTTCGGTGCTGCCAGATGTTCTCGAGTTGGCGCTGGTGGTGCAGCACCTCATGGATGACGTCCAGGACGTGGTGCACGGCCTTGGAGTAGTTGGCAGAGGCGGTGAGGGAATCGGAGCTGCCGGGCGTCAGGGGGCGCTGGAGCTTGTCCAGGAGAGACTTCCCGTCCTGGCTCACCTGCTCAGAACACGTGGGAGAGGTTATTTGGGATGTACAGTTTGCCTAGGCTGCATGCAGATCCTGCGAACAGATGCATATATGCTACACAAGACCACCTGCAACCACGGGTAAATAAAATAAAATGTAAAACCATCGATTACCCAATAACATCATAGACCCAAACATTATAAAACACCAGGTTAAAATAGACTTCCGATAACACAAAGCAAGAGACACTGTTCTCGGTCTCTCCATATTACACAAATCACCAGGCTTTGCTATGGTGACTGTGAACCAAAGCTTACCACAAGAGTTTTCTCTTGAGCTATTACAAGCAAGCTTAGCGGGTCACCAGTTTTGATGCTGGATCATAAACCACAGTCAGACAAGTGGCTAACTAACACCAGGTAAAAAGCAAACTTTCTGATGGACCCAAAGAAGAACTTTATTTTACAAAATTGAAACTAAACTACAAATACTACCGTTTGGTATATTAACTTTAAAGACTTTTTTTCTGATTAGAATGCCACTGTGGTGTTATATTGTGGCAGCTAATTATCAAACTGCAATTAAAACAAAACGTCTAGACTGTCCACAGAAATAAAAAAGGGGAGTTGTATGTGGAAAATAAACAATGTGTTTTTCCCATCTGGTATTCTTCAGGTTATAGAAAAAGTCACCTGATGAGACTACATGGGGGAGTATGTACGCAAGATGGGGTGTCTCAAAAAAAAAAAAAAAAACCTTCAAGACCTTCCTGCTCAACACTCCCAAACCTAAAACCCCTAGGAGTTTTGTCAAAGGAGCAGACGGCAGCCGAGATGGCAGCTGACTCAGAATACAGAGGAGCTTGGAACAGTTTACCCACGGCCTGCACCTCCCAGCACTGCAGATTAGAGACACAGCAGCTTTCCATGCCTTTGTGGGAATAGTGGACGGTTCTTATAGCGGCCTGGAGACTGCAACTCGTCTGACACATCCTTGTAGCAAAACTTAAGTAACAGTGACCAAGTAAGAGAGAACCCTGTTCACCAGGTTTAGTGCCAGCTGAAAGAAAATGCGGTAGGCCAGCAGGAAATGCTATGTATGCCCCTCTGCAGAGACTTGGGGGGAGACTGGGGATTCCTATGAGACAGTGGGAGGCTGGGCACTCTGTTAAGAAGGGCATCGGAACCTAGTGAGGACTGCCCTTTCCCCTTTCTCGATCCTGTACAACACCACTGATATTTCCGGCAACACAACGACCCTGTTTACAGAGCAGAAGGCACAACCTTTTGAGAGCCACTCACCACCACACCACCACACACCCCTGCCTGCTCCTTCTCAGGATGTACACCCCTGATGGAACCCACCTCCAGTGTTGTCTTTCCTGGCTTTATTCCCAACAGGCTTACATACAGAATGCCTCATCTCTCCTAGTATAGATGCATATACTGGGGTGTTTATAAACTGGAAGATGCCTGGTCATCAGTCACCGTTCTATTGTATCCAACATACTATAGCACATACACTGCTTATGTACATTTAAATGATATGTGAAAGATTAAATTATCTACACATTTTACTTCAGGTTGAGTCAATAGCCCTGCTCTTGCTATACCCTGGGGTGCTCTGTCTTTTGGGACTCAACAGTTGCACCAAATTACTGACTTCTCACTGAATTTGCCCTAGAAAGATTCCCAAGCTCCACCTTGTTCCTTAGTGCAATGCAGCACATGATTGGAATGCAGCAGCAGTACCTGCAGCAAGGCCCCTAAGGCTGAGGGCCCCCCTCTAGAAAGTTCCTGAAACAAGTCCGCCCTCAGGGATTTTACAAGAACAATTCTACTTCAGTTAGCTGGCATGGACTTGGTACTTAAAAAGTGTTATTTAAGCACAGTAAACAACACATTATATCACATATATTTCATTAACTTAGAGCAAAATGTCCATGCCTTTTGGAAATACAGTAACACATGAAAAAGTACACTATGGGCTTTATAAAGACAGCACAATAATCAGAAGAGATACATGTTAGCAGCAACACAGGCAAACAAGACAAGAACAAGACATATTTTTAAATGTAAAAGAAGTAAACATCAAGTTGATGGTATTCAGCAAGTGGTATAGTCTGAATATCCCTAAGTACAGAAGTAAGAGATGCTTTAAAGTAAGAGGTGCTCACCAGCCAAGGACAATACGTGCAGTAAACTTCAAACCCCTACCCAGATCTAGCCAAAGGACATGACATTCTCCACCGTTGAGTGGAGAGTGGGGACTGACTTTCACACGAACTCTGGTGCCCCTATTTGACCACGTCCCCTGGATGGGGAGGCCTGGTAGCACTCAGAGGAAGGATAGCAGGCTACCAAGAAGAGACTTGATACCCTATGAGCATATATGGGGGAGGAGGTCCCCCTCAGTCACAGTCATGGGGAGGGTAGTAAGGAGAAAATAGGAGGGAGGGAAGAATGGGAGGATACAAGGGATGGGATAACAATTTAGATGTAATATGAATAAATTAATTAAAAAAATTTTTAAAGTAAGAGATGCTTTAAAGTAAGAGATGCTTTATGCTGTTTCTAGGTGACAGGCATCCAGGGCTCCAGCCCTGTCCCACAAGGCAAAGCAGCTGGGAAGAGAAAGCCAGGCTTCATTAGCAAAGAACAAGATTTTCCACAACTGTTTAAAGACCACACTGGCTCAGTTCTCAGTCTGCTCTGTTGTCCTTGGAATATGGGCCTATAGAACCTGATAGGCAATTGAACCACATTTTGAAAAGATAAACATACTATTAATTGTGCATGAACTAATATGGTTTAATACCTACATGAGTTGGGAAAATGCAACTACTGACAAAAACAAACTGTAACTAAAGATAAATTTAAACTTACCATGTCAAAAGTGAGTTTGTTCCTTGTTAAGAGGAAATTTGTATAAAATCTCTACTGGTGTACTTCCTGAGTACTTCCTAATAACCCAAACAGCAAACTCGATCATGTGGACCCCAGTGAGCTGCTCTGACAACACACCCCATAGACCTCCTGGGGCTGGCCCAGCCTAGATCCAACACTTGGTTCTCCGTATTTCTCAGTGACTCAGATTCTGAGTGAGAGCCCTGCTTCTCTTGCCCAAATGGGACACACGCAGATTTCACTGATCAAGGCTTTAAGACCAGCCAAGACACAAAGAACGAACGAACAAACAAACAAACAAACAAACAAACAAACAAACCCTGGGAAAGGCCAGTGAGGCCAAAGGAATGGTGTCAATACACAAGTGTCAGGAAATGATGGTCCAAAGATGTAACAGGGGCAAAATACACATAACTATTTAACCTAGCCTAAGACACTGGTACTCCTTCACAGCTTTGTGAGGTGACAGCACTACTGCAGGGACTCAAGGCTAACAGCATCTTCTGTGATTCGTTCAGAGCCCTGGCATGAGGTCAGGGGGCCTGGGCGTGACTTACCTGATATATCCAACTCATTACAACAGAAACAAGAATAATGTGGGCACAGACCAACTAAAACAAAGTAAAGCAGGTGCTTAAGTTTTTTAAAAAAAAGTCAGGTTTCCTTCATCAAGCTAGAGACTAAACAAACATAGATAGGTACTGTTCTTTAAAGACAAAACAAGACATATTTTAAAAGCAAAGAAGACAGTGAGACACTGAAGAAAACCTTATAGAAAAAAGCTCTAGGAATTTCTGCCCCACCCCTACCTCCTGGAATATAACCATTATCACAGGGACAGACTATACTGGCTAGGTTTAGGTCAACTTGGCACAAGCTGGAGTCATCTGAGTGGAGGGAACCCCAGTTGAGAAAATGTTCTGAAAGACTGCGCTGTAGGCAGGGCTGGAGAGATGGCTCAGTGGTTAAGAGCACTGTCTGCTCTTCCAGAGATCCTGAGTTCAATTCCCAGCAATCACATGGTGGCTCACACCCATCAATACACTCTAATGCCCTCCTCTGGCATGCAGGTGTACATGCAGATAGAACACTCATATAAATAAATAAAATCTTCAAAGAAAAAAGACTGCTCTGTAGGCAAGCCTGTGGGGCATTTTCTTAATTAGTGATTGATGTGGGAGGGCCCAGCCCATTGTGGGTGGAGCCATCCCTGGGCTGGTGGTCCTCGGTTCTATAAGCAAGCAGCCTGGGGAAGCCATAGGGAGTAAGCCACTGAGCAACACTGCTGCTCGGCCTCTGCATCAGCTCCTGCCCTTACACGCCTGCCCTGTCTTAGTTCCAGCTCTGACTTCCTTCAACAATGAACAGTGACACAGAAGTGTAAGCCAGAGCAACACTTTGCTCGCCAAGCTGCTTTTGGTAGGTCTGCCAAAAATCTGTACCACAAAACACAGCACAGAAGCGGGCAGCAGACAATGAGACATGGGTGCATTCCGACACATAATGTAGTACCTTAAAGTTCACAAACAAAATGTTACATTCCGTGTCTGGACCTCCATGTCCTCACATCTTGAATGTCTGCTCCCCAGCTATAGTACCATGGGGGTGCTCTGGACTCTAGAGGTGGGCTTAGGAGGTTAAGAGTAGGTCACCAGGAGTAGGTCTCATAAGGTCATGACCTGGCCATGGCTCCAGCTTCGGTGTCCCTGCTTCTTGTTTGACACTAACATGAGGAGCCCTGAGCCCTCAAGCGCCACAGTAAGCCTTGTTTCTGTTGGGTGTTGTGGTCACACCTATGTAACAGTAACCACTGCACTTGGGTGTCTGTGACAGCAAAGCTCTGCGCACTTGGAAAAACAGTGAATGCTTTGTATCCCGGAGCATGAGGCTGCTGCGTGGTTCCTTCCCCTCTAACAAGTGTCTCCCATGAATGGTAAACTGAGTTTGACTAGACTACATAACGAACTCATGCTGATTCCCAAGTACAAGTAGACAAGAAGGTTGGGATTTTGGACCAATTAACAGATTAAAAATATAGGCATCCTCATTTCCCAAAGTCTCAAGCCATGCAAAGACTGCTTTCTGTACGCCATCAGACCAGGCATCATCGCAGGGGTAGCGGTTGGGGCTGGGGGTCCTGAAGCTTTACTTTTCCTCTTGCATGCTTCCAGGAAGTACCCCCCCCCACCGTCACACCCTGTCTACCAGAATCCAAATGCTGGGTGACTACAGTTCAACAGGACACAGAACTTTTCCTGAGCTGCCCACAACTTCCACTTTTGCAGCCTTAGACCGATGACTCTAGGTAAGATACACCCTTACCTCTGAGTAAGCGAGGGTGATGTGCTCGTAGATGCCCTGGTGGTGATGGATGGCGTCCTCCAGGTCCTGCAGCTCCGAGGGAAGGTCTACCTCACCACAGGCCTTACACCACGAGTCCACATTGCTCATGTACTTGGAGGTTAAAAAGATTTAAAAAAAAAAAAAATTATTTCTAAGGCTCACTAATCATTTAGGTTGAAAAGGGGTGGGGGTGGGGGGACATTTTACAACACTGTTTTGATAGGTGGTGTAACTGAGGCAGAGTGTTAGCAAACAACTTGGCTGCGTATCACTGCAAGTGGCTGCTCTGATGCTCCACTCCATCCCTAGAGGTTGGAGGCAGGAGGAAGATGGGTGCTGCTGGTTTCAGGCAACTGCAGTTAACGCCAAGTCTTGGTGGGTGCTGCTCACAGCCGCAGAGCAACACTGCCCTGCCTTGTCTGTGTGTTCTGTCCTGCTTGGCCTTCCCAGCCCACACCAAGATCCTGTAGTCTGCTTGCCTTTCACTCAGCAAAGGATGAAGCCCACTCTTCCCCATGGCCCTCTCGGGACCACGAGGGCTGAGTGGCAGGGTTAGCTTCTGGGGGGGGGGGGTGAGGGCAGACTGCAGCATTACTTTTCCTTTTACATGCTTACAGGAAAGACGGAGCACCTCAAACCATGCAGCTGAGGCTGGGCAGGGCAGCCAACCTACTCTGAGCTTCAAGAAAAACTATAGGAGCAGGAGGAGAGTGGGGAGGCAGCTGTGATGCTCAGCTTGGGCTGCTGACACAGTGCCACTCTCATCTCACTTTTCCCCACTGCCATCCTCATCTGTAGGGTTCATCAATAGTGATAAATCACTGCCAAATTTCCCAGGGAGGATGCTATCAGAATCCTTCACAGCCGAGTGTCAGAAGTTAAGCACAGAAGGCCCAATTAAAGAGGCTAATTCAATTAAGCCAATTAGATGGCAACACAGTCATCACTCTCCTTCAGGCCAATTCTTCACAGCTCTGTGCTCAGCAGGGAAGGCAGAGGGTGGGCAGCTGGCAGAGAAGGCGGGCAACTCTTGGGTACAAGGAGAGCAAACTTTGAGTTAGTCCCAGTAACCAGGAGCTTCACGCAGACAGTCACCCACGTACTAACTGTTCACGAAACCCCTGCATTATCACTGTTGGCTCATAAAGAAGCTACATGAAAACCCCAGAGTCTGAAATCAGGTCACATGGCAGTGTCACCAGGCAGCCTTTGGTTTCTGGTGGTTTCAAGCATCCCTCAACCACCACGAGACCCAGGGATTGTAATTTTCATCGGCTCTTCAATGGTGTCTTCCTAACACTCTCCAGGCAACAGAGGGCACAATATAAGATGGCGCTAGACCTCTCCGCCCGCACACAGGACTGCCCCTGGATTTTCAAGTGTTTCTTGGGTAGCATGCTCTATAAAGGTCACCCACGACGGCTGGACACTGCTTAGTAATTGTCACTGGTGCTTCCTTCCCTCTTCCTCCGTTCTCACACTTACTACCAAATAGTAAGTCACTGTGAACCCTCCTCAAACATGAGTAGGCTGGAGCTAACCACCTGTACAAATAAGCCATCAGGTCCAAGTCAGCAGTTAGCTCCTAGACAACGGCCACTGCCAAGCATCCAAACACAGACCTACAGTGTATTCCTAATTAGAGGTAAGTCACTTCTTATGGCACAGGCATTAGTTAAGGCACTACACTGGTTCACAACTTAATGGGAAACACCATAAACTCTTAAAATAACAAAATACTTAAGTTGTATTTCAAGAAAAATTTCCAAGGTCAATTCAAAGATGGTTTGAAGTGGGCTTTTCAAGAATGGACATGCAGAGAGGAAGCCAGCTCAACTATTCTCCTTGCAAGACGTACCGCCTTCAGGGAAGAAACAGGACACCATAATGAGGAGTGCAAAGGAACCTGAAAGCTCCCATCCCATGCACAGTGGCCTCTGCCTGGCCCTGCTGCAGGCAGCCTGGTGGGCTGCCCACATTATTTTAAAAGTTTTCTTTATGCAAAAACTGATGCCATGTTTCAGTTTCTGTGTACCTCAGGTAAAGGCTATAATCAGAAGCAGGGTGCACTCCAAGACACCCAGGACAGGCCCAGATCCCCACCACAGGCAATGGGAAAAAGTAAGACCAGGGAATAAGAGAGAGCAGGGCAGGTAGGGCCCCCTAGCACAGGCAAAGGGAGAAAGGCAGAGCTTCTAACACTAAACAAATATTTCAAAGTTTATTTTTTTGTGTGTGCGCATTGGTGTTTTGCATGTGTTGATATTTTGCATGCATGTATGTCTGTATGAAAGTGCCAGATCCTCTGGAACTGGAGTTACAGACAGTTATAAGCTGTCATGTGAGTGCTGGGAATTCAACTCTGGTCCTCTGAAAGAGCAGCCAGAGCTTTTAGCTGCTGAGCCATCTCTCCAGCCCAAGGTTTTTTTTTTAAGTGCTGCTGAGTGGAAGATAAAAAGGAATTTAAGTCAGACACTTTGCAAAGCCGAGTCTAACGGGAGGGAGGAGTGACTGACACAACTTCAGAACGGGACCTTGAGTCATTACCCAGCAGACTAATTTACTCTAAGCGTGAACCTCTGGAGCTTGGATCCTCCAGGCAATTTACTTCCTAGCCACCCTTCCCTCAACGTCCCCTTCCCCACCAAACCAGATGCTTGGAAGACAAAGGGACTGAAGCAGTGTGGACTGTGAACTATCTGATTATTCCTCAGAAGGGATTTCTCCACCTTTGGAAAAAAACCAAGTGGCTGAACATGAGCTGAACACTCGTGCATAAACGTCAGGATCCCCTTCCATCCTGCATCGCGCGCTGTTTCTAGATAACAACTGCATCCCGTTATACTTTACTTTTCTCTCCTCTGACCAGGAAGTCACCGGGCACGTGAGCAACACGACACGTGTACCACCAATCTGTACTGAGGCTCCAGTACAGAACCTGCAGGAAGCAGTTCAACAAGCTTGATGTGAGCCAAAATACGCCAGTAATCACTCCACGTGGCCAGCCTGCTTCTTAATATACTATTGTTTCCATATATAGCTTTTATCCTAAATCCTTCCCATTCCATGAAAATACTGTTATTACCACAAATTAAGAATTAAGGCTAGGCTCTGAAGAAAAGCATTCACAAAGAAGGCTTATTTAAAAGGTAAAGTTAAAACGGGAATATTCCTTTGGAAGTGGTTGTCTATTCTTTTTAATTATTTCCCTCAGACTCATGCCTAAGTCATCCAAACATATATTCCACAAGAGGACATCATGTATACATCCACTGCCCTTTGTGTTCATACACTCTGTGAGTATGTGTGTGCATGCGTGTGCATGTGCGTGTATGTGCTGGCTTTTGCTTCCCTAGGCTCGTGTGTATGAGTATGTGTGTGTTTGCATGTGTGTACGTCTGTGCGTGTGCTAGCCCTTGCTTCCCTAGGCTCATATGTGTGTGTGAGTATGTGTATGTGCATGTGTGTATGTGTGTATGCATGTGGTGTGTGAGTATGTGTATGTGCATGTGTGTGTGTGTGTGTGTGTGTGTGTGCACGCGCTGGCCCTTGCTTCCCTAGGCTCCTGTTGTTCACCCATGCACACACCAGCCCAGCAGGCCTGCAGGCTGCCGAGGATTCCTGTCTCTTAACTCTTAGCTTGCCCGAGGAGTTTCCAGGTTACAGACATGCACTAATGCATCAGTCCCCTATGAATACTGGGGATGTGAACTCAGATCTGAGCTCTTACACGGCAAGTGCTGTACCCCAGCAAGCCGTACCCCAGTCTTGTAAGAATATACATCATTTTAACAATAAGTGCTTCCTTTCTATACATCAATGAAAGTGTACTTTTATATGATTATTAATGTACATGCAGAGCAGTTTGTTATTCTGATGAGTACCGACTCAATCACAGACTTCAACCCAAGCCAGGCCGAGGAGCGTGGGTCAATTCTGTCCTACAAACTGTTTGAAACAGTTACATCTCCAGCCCCATTTGTTCCACCAGGTTGACCTGAAGGACAAAACGAAGCCGTGACCTCTAGCCTCATTTCATTTTGTTCAGAGCTGCATGAATATCCGAGAACTACTGTTTTGGCTGTTAAAACCACAGAAAGCAACTGAAGTGTGCTAGCTCACTGTACATAGGTGGCTCGGCACAACCAGCACAGCAGCCATGAGCCCTGCTCTACACACTGTGGCTGGCCATGTGAGCTAGTGAGCTACGAACACAAAAATTTAATTTTCCTTTAGCTCGTGTTTACTTTTATTATAATCTTATTACTTAATTTTATTTAACCTTTAGTGGCTTCAGTTGCCACATGTGGTGACAGGCTAGCACATGGGTCAGCAAGCGCTAGGCTATTCCTAACACTAAACTCGGAGAGTTTTAAAAATAGTAAGAGTCAAGAAGTTTTAATTTGCTATTTAAAAATGTAATTCCAAAAATACTTGCTATGGAATCTTCCTAATACAAAGGGAGTGCCTGGTAATACATACCACACGACCAAGCTAAGTAAAGGTAGACCCCTGGTCAGTATCTACTATAAAGTCACTAACACCAGATGCTCATCTCCCTGCCTACGAATTGACACTGGGACTGGGCCATCAGAGGACATAAGAACAGGAGAGAATGATGGGGATATCTTTGGAAAACATAACATGTGAAATATCATTCTTGTGGACTTATGTCATTGGTAAACACCAACATAAGAGCTCACGGAGGCAGAGGAGGCATGCTAAGCAGCCCACTGGGGCCTGTAACTCTACAGGGGACCCTGCATCCATCAGCTAAGCCATTATTTGAGCTATGTCCCCTAACCAGATTCAAGTTCTTTGTGAAAATTCTGGATGAGATTCAAAGAGATGACTGCGATGGAAACCTCACTCACGGTGCCCACCTTTCTGGTCCTCTCCGGATATGCTATGAGCATAAGCGAAGGCCACCAAGCTTGCTTCTCTGACTCGGTGCAGTCCTAAGAATTCCCCTGGGCGTCTCTTCAGGGGGAGAGAGTAAGTACCCGGCTGCTCCTCCTGCACGTGTTGGGTGTCTGGGCACAGTACATGTGCCACACCCAGGGCCAGGACACTTGCAGTGCCCAGTCTCCACCAGGCCCTTCCTAAGCTTGGCTGTGCTTCCTTCTCTGGCCATTTTATGCACAGAGACCTGGAGTTTTGCGAGGCTCTTACAGGATCTCATGGGTTTCTGTTTGATCCTACAGTCTTCTAGTCTATTTTCCTTCAAATTAAAAAATTACAGTCATTCATTTTACCCAAACAACAACCTTGGGCTCTTTCAACTTTGTTGTATGTTTGGAACGTTTAGTAGTTAATCACGGGTGAGGAGATGCCCGCATTGCATGCCTATTTCTAGATTATTTTTAAGCAATCAGAGCAGCAACTGTTCTCCTGGGTTTATTCACAGTTCTGAATCCCTCCATAAAGACTATAGACTATTTGCCATTACTGCAAGCCAGTTACACACTTCTTCTAATGTTCCTACCGTCTCTATGAGCCTTTCTGGAGCCCACCCCCCACCCCCCACCAGCAATTCATCATCTCTTGGCTTAGGAGGCTGCTAACAGCCGCCCAGTGTGGCGATTAAAGATGACCCAGGTAAGGGATTACACAGTTGCCTTCCTCTAGCTGTGATGTCAGATGTTCAAGTGCATCTGCTCTGTACCCTAAGCAGCAGAGGTAGCCACAGGGTCATGAGGAGCATGCTAGTTCATGCCAAGGAAGAGTCCTGTTACTCTAAACCTCGTTAGGTGTGTGGGTTTTGTTTACCTTTGGTCACAGGATCGGTTAAGCGAGATGATAGCGTGAGGCCTGAAGGCCTCACTCACAGCTTTTATATGATACATTAGGATGTTTTTCCTGTTTATGGGCCACCAGCCTCTCTCCTTGCTTCACACTTTAAAGGTTGAGATCATTGCTAATTACTGTCTTGTGCAACACAAGACTGCTTGCTGAAATCTTGGGCAAGCCGGGGCCTCTACTTAGTTTTATTGACAAATTCGCTCATCAACAGAGACTGGGTTGAGATGAAAGAGATACTTTTTCCTTCTTAGAACCACCATGCCGTCAGGGAAAGCCTTAGAAAAGTAGCCTCTCCCTTCAGAAGCCAGAAAGCTATGGCTGTAAGGAAGGCCCCAGCCACCTCTGCCCTTGACAGTCTTCACAGTGATAAGTCCCTGCATGTATGTCTTGGAAAGGTGTTTCGTCGACAGCACACTCCCTGCAGTAAGGTTGGAGTCACAAAGCAATCTCTCATGTCTGCTGCCTTCTCAGGGTCTTTTCAGACAGGCGTGCCTGTGCTGAGGTGAGGCATTATGTAGGATCTACACACTCTCTCTCTTAAACAAGATTCTTTCAAGTTCAGCCCATGAAGTCAACGTGGGGCCAGGATCTACATCACTTAGCAGCAGTACGCAAACCGCCTGTCCAAAGCCATTCCCACAGAGCCCTTGCTGGTACAGCCTTCCCATGGCAGCAGCAGGGTACCAGTGAGCACGCCAAGCGTTACCAAAGAACGTGAGTGGGAAGGGTGCTGGTGTGGAGGGGACGCCCTGAAATGCTTTTTCTCTGCTAAGAGGAAACACAGTTGTTGAAAGGTTGGGCTTGCAGCCAGGCATACATCTGAGGGACACAATAGAAGGCCCAGCCAACTGTGGAGACACACAGCTGGCTACCAAGAGCCATGAGCATCTCCACAAGACCCTGACGTGGAAGCTACTGAGAGGCATTCTACAGCTTGCAGTATCCCACTGCAGATAATAAAGAGAAGAGAAGGAGTGAGGAAGGGAAAAGAGGAAGGGGAGAAGGAGCAGGGCAAGTAGAGAGGAAGTGGACAGACGGAGCAGCAGCCACTGCTCACGATTACGGGCCAATATTTCTACTAGTGAGAAAACCTGAAACCTGAAACTTCCAAGCCAGACAAAAACAGTTTTCAAAGCAAAAATTTCAGAGCATTTTGGATTTTCCAACTATAGATGCTTAATCCATACAGTCCTTATCAGAACCTTGAACTCCAACCAATCCCCATGGATTTCAGGTAAGGGATACATACCTTGTATTTATCACACACCAGACACTGTAGGGCACAGAGACAATGACTTGTTCTCATGCTCTAAAATTATCCTCCAAGCAAGTTCTTGTTTTCTTTTGTTTTTTTGTCTATTATACACACAACACACACACACACACACACACACACACACACACACACACACACACACACACAAATCCTGAAAACCAAAAACAATGTTTTGCACACATGTAATCATAGCACTAGAGATAGGGGAGCAGGGGTCTTGCCCATTTGAAGCAGGATTCATGACACAGCAAGGCTCAGGCCAGCCTGAACTACACAGCCAGGGCCAGCCTGGATTACACAAAGAACTCCGTCTCATTTGCATAATGAATAAGCAAGCCAACAAAAACGTAGAGCCGAAATGTGCAACCACCTAAGCTCTCACAGCAACCAGTAAGACGGCGCGGATTTCTATGTGAAGACAAGAGATGGCAGGGGAAATTCTCTGTGAAGATGGCTAAGAGTCGGTTACAGACAGAGAGGGCTGGGGGCTCCAGGCACTGACCTTCTCAGCCTTCTGGTGGAAGATGGAAGACATGTCCAGCAAGGTACTGCGCTCGTCCAAGGCCGCCGCGAACGCCTTCCACTCCTGCTCCAGCTGATTCGCAATCTGCTTAATCTGCTGGGAGGCGTAGTGGCCTGACTCCACCAGGCGGTTGGCCACTGACATGATGCGGTTTATATTTACATATACGTTCTGCAGAGAAGGCAGAGGGAGAGGCTCACTGAGGGGGTGCAGACAGGAGACTCCTCCCTAAGAGGCGCAGAGACCTTTGTGGACAGCCTGCTAACAGTTCCTCAGTTATAGGAGCAGAATTGCCTGGTGCCCTGTGTCAAACATCTTCCTCTCTGGATTTCCATAAACCCTGAGCTGGGATCCAAATCCTACTTTCAAAACTGTAAAATTATCAATCAACTCACTGAAAGGCGTAATTGTTAATCACAAAAGGATGCGCCAAGTGGGTACACGCAAATACACTCTTACTCACTACTTGGCTTCCAACCCTCACAAGGATCCAGATGGCAGGCCCTCTGACAAATAATCTGGGAGAACCGAAGGAAACTGACCAGAAGAACCTAGGAACTCACAACTATGTACTCAGCAACCAACAGCCATCTGTGTGAAGACCAGCCTCCTTTCTGTATAAACCCAAGCTGTCTTTTTGATAGAAAACCTCCTTCAAATGGGCCTGCTGTCTTGGACCAGGAGTGACAATTAAGCATCTGAGAGTCAAAGAGGTCAAACACACTGTCTGAAGTCATATGGTAAGTAAAAGAGGGGCGACTATCATCTCTACATCCACTGTCACTCTGACGACCCCACACAGCCTGGGTGAGGTGTGGGTGAGGTGTGGGTACTCCAGCCACTGCCTGCCTCCTGTTTGCTAAGAGCCTTTGATGGGCCAGCATCCACATCCACTGTCACTCTGAAGACCGCACACAGCCTGAGTAAGGTGTGGGTGAGGTGTGGAGACTCCAGCCACTGCCTGCCTCCTGTCTGCTAAGAGCCTTTGCTGGGCCAGGATCCACAGGCGCTAACGGGACTTACCATGCAGTTCATAGCAAAATGATTGTGCTGCGTCTGAAGCTCCATTGCATGAGGGTGGCTGGTCCCAATCTCCGTGTAGCTGTTTAGAAACAGGCCTTTGTTGTGTGTGACCCAGTCAAACATCTAGCAGAAGGAAAAAGACAACCTGCAATCACTGCAGATAAAGGAAGGGCTGAAGACGTGAAGCGGGGGAAGGGACTGGCTTCTCTGAGATGTCCCTGAGCCTGTAGGGGTTTGTGCCTCAGAGAAACAAGCAATGATTGTAAGGCGGAAGATCCACAGGAAAGACCTCAGCCCGCTCGCTCGAGCTAACGGAACCTCCTGTCTTCTGTGCCCAGGCCCCTTTCTCTAGAAACTGGCCTATGCATCACATTGCTCTCCTCTGAGGATGCAAGGCTGGACCAGGGCTTTGGGGTCTCTGTATTAGGATCCATGCAATAACTAGCAACAATACCAACAGCGGAAACAATGCACTCTTTAGCGCAAGACAGACACAGGAACCTGATCAGCCCAGTGATAATGACTGTTAACTACCTAAAAGTGCCTTTAGCATCCTGTATCAAAAATTAATAATGTAGTTTTTTACTCTACAATATGTTTACCAGTCTGTGAAAAAAAACAAAAATCAAAGACCACAAGTTAAGAGTGATGACTTCACCTATGTTCACGGCTTGAAAGCCATTCCTGTTTGCAAGTATCCTTTTCTTTCACATTGCAAAGAACACATTAGCTGGGAAGGAATGAGACACCAGTTGGTGTCTCTAGCACACACAAATTAAACATGAGAACACTGATCATTATCGCCTACGTCATCTAGAAGTGTATTTTTAACAGCATCACTCATCTTTTGTTCTACAGGGCACATGTATAGGTCTGAGTGGGGTTTGATGGCTTTGTGTGAGAAGAGGGCAGGTAACAGAAATCTATACATAATCACTGCTTCTTAGAATGCAATCATGAAATTTGTACTTTTAACAAACAAGCCAACCACCACCACCAACAACAAAATCACCCTTGCCTTCCAGGCATTTTTCATCAAGCACCAGCAGGGTTAGCTCAGACTTTCTAAAATAGCACTGCACTGCACTGTGTTAGGTAAAACCAGAAGCCAGATGTAAGCATGGTCTCGGAATGGCCCTTGCTTTGGCACGAATGCCTTAGAACAGACCCACTATGTTTTTGTTCTCCTTCTCTCTGTTTTTCTCACCTTATCCCATGAGTCTTAGCTGTGAGACCCAGCAGCTTCCCTCTGGGAGGCTGGCATGCCCCCTCCCCATCTTTACCTTCTCAGCGTCCTGTTCGAACAGGCGCAGCTGGAAGCACTGGTCCAGCTTGAGCTTCCGCACGTGCCACATCTGGTGCAGGTGCTGCCGGGTGGAGTGCAGCCTGTCCAGCATGGTGGACACCTTGGGCAGGAGGTTCTGCAGGTCCGCATTGCCCGAGCCTGAGTTCTTTTTGGGGAAACTGTCGCTGCTCTGGATCCGCTGAAGCAACCTCTGCCCCTCCAGATCCAAGTCCTCTATGGGAGCCTTGATCACCTTCTTCTTCAGCTGCGAGTGCTCCTCGATCATGTTCCGAGCCCCCTCGAGGTCCTGGGGCAACTCCTTCTTTGCGAGAATATCCTGCAGCTCCTCCAGCCGAGACAGCATGTGGGCCGCGTTGCTGATGTAGTCCTCGAAAGCTACTCTGATTTCTATCCACTCCTCGTGGTTGTACTCCAGGCAGCCGTCAAACTCGGGAGTTAGCTGGGAAGGATCAACTACTTTGGTAAGGCCTTCTAAAGAGACCATATTTGTCTTAAGGGGGAAAAAAAATTACGTATGAGAAGATGAACCAGCTTTGTGTGGTCATATCACGCTGCCACTTATAGTGGTCACACGTAGGTTTCCCAAGTTAAAGGTAACCTGCTTATAGAAAACCCAGGCTACGTCTGTTTCTGCCTCCCGTGAACAAACGTGGAGGTGAGATGCATCATCAGAGTGATGAAGAGCTCCATTAAAGTAGCATGCTAGTGAGAACGCACAGCACTGTGAATTTCACAAGCCCCAAAACCAACTAGGTTCCACTTGAAGAATGAAAAGAACCTCAATCTTAGGCTCACCAGTACCTGGGGCGTCACGGGAAGGGCTGGTGGAAGGGATTTCGCAGAGTAAAGACACAGGAAGACGGACGGTCTTCTCTGTGAGAACCTGCTACAATCCTGTGCAGTCTGAAGGATGCACGTAGCCTGTCCTGCATCCCAATTTAACACTGATGGAACCTCAGTGTACCACAGTATAAGCAAGAGCTCTCACCCCACCTGATTACAGGAAGGGGAAGCACACTGATACTGATATGATGCCTCAAGGAAAACATGGTGGGGTGCTAAAATGCAAATACAACAAAGAAGAAGCTGCTCCAGAACTGAAAGATAAACAGACTGGCTAACCCACCTCTGCCACCTCCAGCCAGTCAGAAACCTAGAACTGACATCTCTGTGCTGGAGCACAAGGCAGCAGGCTGGGAAGAGCTGCTTGAGCCTACAGTGTTACAGTAGGCATCTTATCCATCTGCTGGACCATCAGTAACCTCCATGGAGGATGGCAACCGTTCAGAGACAGACAAGTCAGAAGGACAAAGGGCAGGTGCCTTCAGGAGCCCAGAATAAGAGACTAGTAAATAAGATTAGTAAATACTTGCATGAGTGCAAGCTACTAGTTATTACTTAGAACATGTATAATTGAGATACATTACACTTTTAATTTTCCACTAAGCAAATATCTAAGACCCAATAAATTATCATTCAAAATTGCTATTTATTATATATGAGGATAAAGCTATACTTTATGTTTCAGTTAAACCACTTCAAAGTAGTTTCAATTTTAAGTTAAAATCAAATTCCAGTTCCAGATAGGAAAATCAGCACTAAGGGAAGACATTTTAAGGCAGGTAGTACACACAGGAGACACTCTGAAAAGCGCAACAAGCAATGCTTCTTCATTGTGCAATACTATTTACCTTAAGGCATGATTCTTGTGCATTGAAACCTAGTGCTCTGACAGAGGTGGCAGAAACAGCAAGCTCTTCCACCAGGAGCGGTTAGAATTTATTACAAGAAACTATTCCAGTCCTATTACAGACAGAGCCCGAGCCAAGCTTCAAGCTGGCTGGAATACTTTCTCCCATAATCATCACATTAAACTGACCACATCAAAGGCCTCGTCAGAACTGCGGAGACTTGAGGAGAGGAGGCTCTCAGCGGGAACGGAAATAAATGAGCAGGCTTTGGTTTACTTTTTGTAACCACCTGCCAGCCATCGTCTGTGCCTAGCTGAAGGCAGGACTCTACAGTTCTAAAAGACTACCTCCACTTCTACAAATGAAGGACAACACATGAAGTGGCCGGCCCCTGATTCTCCCCGCTGTGGAGACCAGAGAAACTCAACCCCCTGCCATTCCCTCCTCCCCAGGATGAAGCACCCAGTACAAATCTGCAGCCACACAGCCGTATGCTGGCAGATGGTGCTGTTCAAGTGAGGTGACAGGAACAGGCTTCTCCTCCCAAGTTACAATGGCCCCACACCCTAATCCCAGAGAACTGAGATCCAGCCCTGGGTCAAACGCCACTGAATGGTATGCAATAATTAATTCATATATATGTCCATATATGACTACATGTGTGCATATATACACTATACCTTATATACATATATATGACACCAGGTCCTGCTCAATACACAGCTTTAATAGACCTGTTGTCAGCCCAACATAGGGAGGATACATCAGCTTATTGTAAACCATGCCTCTGAGTTAGAATGTGGCTACCCAGAGAATGTTACCTCAAATTCAAATTTAGAACTGCCAAAATTCGTCCTCTGTTTCTGCCAGAAGTTGTCAGGCTTGATTATCAGGGCGATGTGGATGCAGGAAGGAAAGGACTCTTGCAGGATCTTCAGCAGAGGCTTGATGGAGTCCCACTTGGAGCCACGCATGTCCACAATCACCGTGAAACCTCGCTTGCAGACCTCTTCACTGCAGAGAAGGAAAGAGGCTGAGGAGTGAGAGATGGCTCAGCTGGGCGGGGCACTTGCCTGCACAAGTATGTGGACCAGAGCTCACATCCCCAGCACCACACTGAAAATCTGGGGCATGTTAACGTGAAGAGCACTGGCTGCTCTTCCAGAGGACCCCAGTTCCTTTCACAGCATCTGAGGCCCTCTTCTGGCCTTCATGATTACCGCATGGGGGAGGGGCGTACACAGATAGACAGGCAGGCAAAACACTTAATAATAATAATAATAATAATAATAATAATAATAATAATAATAATAATAATAATAATAATAATAATAATAATAATACGAGGAGGAGCAGCAGGAAGAGGTTTGGGAGAAGAAGAGATCAACTGAATATAGCTATGTATTCCTGTAACCCAGCACAGGGAGATGGAGACAGCCTGGCTCCAGGTTCAGAGACACTCCAGAAATAAGGTTAAAAAAAAAAAGTTAGAGCAAGACATCTGATACACTCCTCCGACCTTCCAAGAGCACATCCACACAAGTATATCTACCTACATACAAACAAGCACACACACACAGAGGGGAGGGGGGATGGTGGCAGGCACCACCCAGCTGCAGCTCCTACCACTTGGCTGCCAGAGAAAGGTTTCTGGGGAAGGACCCACACACCGGACCTTGAGAACCAGAGCACATCACCCTTTCACTTAGGCAGCTCCGCAATGTCTGCTGGCACCAAAAGAGAACAGAACGGGACCACAAAGGAATCAAGGTAGAAGGGTAGACTCAAGCAGGGTTTGGCTTCAAAAGCCTCAAAGATTGTAGTTCTTCACAGATATGGTGTTGCCTTCTGTCCTCTTGTCAGAAGGAAACAACAACTATTTATTTTCAGGCCCTTCGTGTGTTGCTAACTGATGGGGCACACTGTTTTAGTAACTACCCCGAAGACCCCTGGGGAGCACTAAGAGGGTCCAAGCTCACAGTGTGGCACTTAGAGGCCAGGACGAGGACAACGTTTACTTCAGGATTCCCAAGACCACAAGCAAAGCCAACAAGCCACTGGCATGGGTGGCGATGCTGGGAGCTTTTTGAAGCCAAGCTGCGGCCCCTTTCCTCTAGCCAGGGCTCAGCAAGGGGTTCTTGGCATGGCTTTTGCAAGCTCTGCGAGGAAAATCTAGGCTTATGTCTGTCTGTACCAAGATTACATTCATCTTCACAGCTGGCTGCGTAGATGGTGTGAATGCAGCACTGAGGAACAGTGCTTGGCTCCTGGCACAAATCAAAGCTGTGTGAGGACTACCATGTTCTTCCTCTTTGGGTTCTTGGCAGCTAAACAACCCAAAAGGTCAGCTGCAGTCAGGCATGGTGTTCAGTCCCTACAGTTCCAGTGCAAAGGATGCTGAGGAAGGAGGGTTAGGGGAGCCAAGGGTCAGACTGGTAGAGGCAACAAGCAAGATGCACCTCAAAAAGAAAAAGGAGGCAGCTGCTAATTTCATTACATCTCAATATGGGAGTAATGGAAAGTGCGCATGACCTGCAAAAAATCTTAAATGAGTGTGAAGGGCTTGGGGTGACCTCAGTTGGCAGGGTGTCTGCCTAGCATGCAGAAGGCCCTGGGTTTGACCATCAGACTGCATAAAATAGATGTCTGTAACCTCAATCTCAACACTTGGAAGGTGGAGGCAGGAAGATCAAAAGTTCAAGGTCTTCCTTAACCATATACGGAGTTCCAGGCCTCCCTGGGCTATATGACACTTGGTCTCACAAAAGGGGTGGAGGGTGGGTGGGAGAGTCAAGGTGTCTATCCTTGAAGAGAAAAAAAAGTTATGTGTTCATACTACGTTGTAATGTGAAGGATATTTATGAAAATTCAGTGCTGGCTTCTAAATGACTCCAGAGCTAAGGCATAACAAGATAGATTCCAATGATGTGCTTTGGGTAGATGCTGGCAGCGGGTCATAACCAGGAAAAGACTGCCTGCCAGTCTTGGAAAATACCTGAGACCTGACGGAATCTCAAGTGAGGCTTGAGGGAGCTCTACTCCTAACATAAATATCCTACATTTAAATTTCTGCCTGTGTAACCACCTTCCAAAACTGCTCTCCACTGAAAGCCAGAAAGTTAGTATTGCTAGATATTGGTAAAATGCAAAGAAAAGAAATCTCAAGTAAAGCTGTCTTCATTGTCTCTTGGCTTGCCCTGCCCCCTTCCCCTGTCCTTAGCCCTCCAAAGCATCCGTGCGCCTCATGCTCTTCCCTGTGCTGTCTCATATCACCACAGTAACTAGTTTTTGAAGTTTCACAAGTGCAAAGTTTACAGGACATCCACAGGACTCTAAGAAGGTGTGCCACATAAACACTCCAAAATGTCAATTGTGGAAATCAACAGAGACATGGGTCACAGGCGCAGGAGCATAGTAGTTAAAGGCCAGGAGAGAAGACAGGTGGCCCAACAGCTGCTCATCACCTGCCCCGATTAGCTTTAGCTGTCTACTTGACACAGCCTAGAGGTCATCTGAGGAAGCTTCAATTGCGGGATTTCCAGCTCAGATGGGCTCATGGGCCGGTCTGTGAGCTGACGTGCCTAGCGCACTGTGGGAGGATGGGTAGCTCTGAGCTGTATGAGAAAGCTAGGTGAGGTGCACACCTTTAATGCCAGCACTTGGGCATCCCAGCATTCAGATCTCTGTGGGTTGGAGGCCAGCCTTGTCTACAATGCGAGTTGCAGGACAGCCAAGGGCTGCACAAAGAAACCATGTCTCAAAAAACCAAGAAGGAAGGAAGGAAGGAAGGAAGGAAGGAAGGAAAGAAGGAAGGAAGGGGAGAGGAGGGGAGGGGAAGGGAAGGGAGGGGAAGAGAGAGGAAAGCAAGGTAGATGGATATGAAAGACAGAGCAAGCCAGCAAGTAGGATTCCTCCGTGGTTCCTGCTCCAGATTTTTGCCTTGAATTCCTGCCCTGACTTCCAATGACAAATTACGACCTGGAAGTACAGGCCAAATAAGCCCTTTCCTTCCCAAGCTGCTTCTGGTCAGGGTGTTCATCAGCGGAAAAAAGGAACCTACAATGAGCCGGGCGTGGTGGCGCATGCCTTTAATCCCAGCACTCGGGAGGCAGAGGCAGGTGGATTGCTGTGAGTTCGAGGCCAGGCTGCTCTACAAAGCGAGAGGCTCTACAGAGAGACCCTGTCTCAGGAGAAAAAAAAAAAAAGGAACCTACAACACAACTCAATGTTATTGAAGCTTTTAAAAGTGTTATGACAAGCCTGTTGACAACCAAGGTTCATCTTGTCAACCCAACTAAAGCAATTGCTTAGTACTGTACACCTTCTGCAGTATCTGACAGTATTTCCAGGAAAGATCACAGGGTTCTGACCTAATGAATGGATTCATCCCCTGAAGGCTCGTCATGATGTTATTTCCAAGAAGCAGGTTACTAATCACATCCTTCCTGGATCTTGCCCTGATCTCTTCCTGTATCTTCTCTCACTCTTCTTCCTGCCCACCATGATGGAAGTGCCCTGCTCTAGCAAACCTCTCCACTATGACAAACTGACACCAATTGAAACCATGAGTTAAAAAAAAAAAAATCAACCCAGGGACTAAAGAGATGGCTCTGTGGTTGAGAGCACACACTGCTCATGCAGAGGGCCCAGGTTCAGTTCCCAGCACCCACATCCAACAACTCACCACCACTTCACACCAGCTCCAGGGCTCCACCACCTTCAGCCTCTGTGGGCACCTGCTCTTGCTTGTGCGCCCCACACAGACCCCATAATACACATAATGAAAAAGAAAATAAATCTTTTCAAAACAATAACCACAAGCATGCAAACAAACATCCTCTCCTGTCAGATACTTGGCTACAGCAATGAGAAAAGTAGCTAATGCACTCCCAGTACACATAATCAACTGATTGTGGCTCAAAAGTGGCTCCAACTCTCACACTGTTGCTCTTAGTGATCCTCATCCCTGGCAGGGCCAGCGACACCACACTGCTAACGTCACAGGCACAGGCATAAACTGTTTCCCGGCCCCACTCATCAAGTCTAGTGTCCCAGATGATGACTATTAAGCATCCTGGGTCTCCAGGGTTCTATCTGGGTGTGTGATCTTCAAGATTCCATGTATAGAAAGTGCAAAGCTCCAGATGCAGCCAGGGCAGCCACAGCCCAGGAGGAAGCATGCCTGGCTGCCAAGTTGTAGAATGTCCCCTGCTGAAGCACCTCCACCCCCACCCCGGGGCCCACAGGAAACTAAAGCAATCTATCTTGTTTGTTTTACTATGGGAGTGTTTGACAGACTACACTGCATATGTCAGTCTTCACTAAACTAAGATATTAAAATTACCTTGTAACCTGTCTTTCTCCTAGCACAGTCCTAGGCAGTATGCATATAAACTGTAAAGCCCCTCTACTTGAAAGGGGCTTAAAAGGAATCCTTTATAACTCCAGGGTTAAGAGCAGGGACAAGAGGAGAACAAACTAGAAGGTCCTATGCTTGGCTTGCACAGTTACAGGAGGATTAACTCTTCTTCTCTCTCCATCATCAAACTGTTCCCACCCAGTCGCTTCCCCACCGACTGGTAATCACAGCACATGGAGCGAGCTGGGTGTACAGGATCTCCTGTGGTGTGTTTTCTTCTCGTTCAGAGCCAGGTATTCTAGGGAGAGCAATGACCTGGAAACATCTGAGTCTGACTGCTGTACACTATGGTCAAAAGGACACATGTAATTGGTCTCCAAGCCCTGCCTCCCCCTGATGACAGAAACTGGTCTTGGGGAAATGTGACTTCATTAACTAGTTAAACTAGTAGTTTTACCCACGAGCCCTCGTGGTATCTGTAAGACAAAGAAAACTTACATAAACCTCAGGCCCCTCCTGATCTGAATCTTTAAGAAAGAAAAAACTTGTTGGGCGTGGTGGTGCACGCCTTTAATCACTCAGGAGGCAGAGGCAGGTGGATCGCTGTGAGTTCGAGGCCAGTCTGGTCTACAAAGCAAAGTGAGTCCAGGACAGCCAAGGCTACACAGAGAAACCCTGTCTCGAAAAAAAAGAAAGAAAGAAAGAAAAAAAGAAAGAAAGAAAGAAAGAAAGAAAGAAAGAAAGAAAGAGAGTTCTGAGATGAAGAAGGCTTTGTGAGCAGTCCTAAGTCAGTGCATTAACCACCTTCACACCACTCCTGAGTAACTGGAGGCAGGGAGGCAGGAGAGCTTATTATCCATTTAGCTACAAGAACTTAGGGAACACAAAATAAAAGTTGAAGCAGCAAGAGCAAAAGCCATCCCTGGAGGCTATTTTCACCACTGCAGGAACCCACAATGCTGTGCCGATTTCTGCTGCCAGTGCTTGTCCTGGGTGTGGGTTAGAAAAGGAATCAGTCTTACAGACCTACCCATTTTTTTTCCACTGTTGTGTCTGTGTGTGCGCGTTTGCCTGTATGGGGGTGCTGTGTCTACTTGTGTGCATGTGGAGGGCCAAGGCTGGCTTGAGAATCATCTTGGATCCCTCTTCTAGGCTTATCACTGAGGCATCATATCCCTCAAACTCGGCGTTCGCTGGTAATGGCGGGTCTCACTAACCAGCTTGCTCAGAGAATCCCCATCCCAGCCTTCCAAGGCTGGCGTCACAAACAGGCCACCACACCTAACTGGTACTTGCACACGCTGGGAATACAAACTGGTTGTCACGCTGTTGATGACTTTTAAGGGAAGGAAGGGGCAAGCCAAACGCCACAGCAGCACGTCACCATTTATGTTCACTGGTGGGGCTTGTGGCCAAAGAACACAGTCTGGTTTACCTAACAACAGCATGACAAAGGGAAACAAAAAGACAAGTGTAGAAGGAAGAAAATCTTGCACTGCTTCTGAGATGGCTACTACACACCAAGTACTGAGAGACCCACAGATGAATAACCTTATTCAACACTCACAATGCCCCCAAGATACACTGCTTATCATTACTTCTCAACATAACTGAAAGCCAACAGCAGTCACTGAGGAGCAGGTCTCAGGTGACCAGCCTAGGCCTTTTCCATCAGCACACTCTTCCACATAGGACCGTGGGCCCTACACTGCCTGGCCAAGAGCTAAGCTGAGGGCTCCCTTCACATCTCAGAATAGTAGTGATGGAATAGATAAAAAAAAGGTCACACAGGCCCTCAGAACCTCTACAGAAAGAGAAAGCAGTTGTGTGCCTGTCAAATGATCATATGAACTGTATTACAAGCAAGCCTCTACACCAAGAATATGGCCACACTATTAGTTTGCTGATGACATTTATCAATCCTGGTATTAATCTATAAAGAAACAGATGTCTGCTCTAGAGTGCTCCCAGGAGGCTCTGAGCTTGAAGGACATCAGAGGAGAGGGACTCGGGCTGTGTCCACTAGGGCACTGTGGATCTTCTCCAATATCACTGGGTGGATGCATTAGTACCTTGTTAATTTCCTTTAACCAAAGCCAAAAAAATGCCACATCCTGTCACACAAAGGTAAACTAAGGTAATGAAATGAAGTGATGACATTCAGTAGATGAAGCACCATGAAACACACTCGAGTGTTTACGAGATTACATGATGTTTGGGGTGTTATAAATACTCCGGGGCGGGGGAGAGGGGGAATTGTAGATAAAAACAGGACTGGTAATATCTGATAAATGGTTATACTCAGTTATAACTATATGGGTGCTTGCTGTACCACTTTTTCTACTTCTATATGTGTGCTCATAATGGTCTACCAACACAAAAATACAGTTTGAAGAGTATGTCACCCAGATGAGCCACAGTGTACATGAATTTGTACAGCCTCAGTGAAAAGTAAACCTTTTCTTTCCTTCTTTCTTTTTGTTTTTGTTTTTCAAGACAGGGTTTCTCTGTATAGCCTTGGCTGTCCTAGACTTGCTTTGTAGACCAGACTGGCCTCAAAATCAGAGATCGACCTGCCTCTATCTCCCTGAGTGCTAGGATTACAGGTGTGTGCCACCACACCTGGCTAAGTAACCCTTTTTCAACTGCGTCAATGTAGACTTTATAACCAGCTAACCAATTATCTGTCACATATACTTTTCCAATTGCTTAATTATTTTTTGAGTCACCTGAATGGATATAAAATTAGATTTCAGGTGCCAGTCATAGAACCCGTGACCTTGCCCACGCTAAGCATGCATTCTACCTTGGTGAGAGACCCGCAGCCCCGGCCGTGTAGGCTCTGTTAACTGGTCACTGAAGACACCCGGTGGCTGCATTCCAATGAATAGTTTAATGGAAAAACTCAAGAATATTCTCATCAGGCCATACTATCAAAGGAAAAGCTGACTTTTGTTCATTGCAAGGCTTGGTACAAGAGACACAACTACCTACCACCCTGGCATCAATCTAAACATGGTAAGACAGTAACAAAGGACATATTTTGGAGGGTCTGTTCTAGGTGCCTCAATTAAAAAAAAAAAAATTAACCTTTTTACATTTAGTTGTATGTGTAGGTGTGTGTGCATGTGGAGATCAGAAGACGGCTGTATAATTAGTTCCCTCCTCCACTGTATTAGGGATTGAAGTCAAGCTACAGGGCTTGAGGAGAGTCAGGTCTATCCGCAGAGCCACCTCAGTGACTCCGTTTTCCTCAAACCCACCGCACTGGTATCAACGGTAGTAGTTTTTTCAAACCTAACAAAAGCAACTGACGCAAGGGAGGTTGTCACCTTGGCAGCAGAATTAAGGAGTGGCCAGATGCACTGTGGACCCTCGGGAACCAGAGAGAGATGAACACTGCTGCACAGCCATCTTTCTCCTTCATCTCTCTGCTAGATGCTCTGCTCCTGCCTCACCCTGACACTTGTTTGCAGTCTTCCTCAGCTAACTGCTCATACTCACTGCTCCTTACTCAGCCTGTCTGGGATCAGAACACAGCTTGCCCATGGTGTCTGGTAAGCCAGTTTATTAGCTGAAAGAGATTTTTAACACCTCACAAACTTCACACCACAAATCAAAAGAATATTTGTAACGAGCAGAAGCTCAGCATACCAAAGATACATACAGGCTGTCACAAACAAGTTCCCGATAATCCAGGACTTTGGTGTTAAGACTCATGACATAAGGCTGCCTGGTTTGTAACTCAGCATCATAGAATCCTAAAATCTCAGCTAAGTGATTATCCAAAAATCCACCATCAAAACTCCACACTCTGCAGTAACAAACGCTGGCCTTCTGGTTCCTGATCCAGAGTGTTTCGAGTAATTCAGTAGTGATTATAAAAATGGGAATAAAAATCAAGATTGTGACCTTAATTACATGTTTGATCTCTTTAGAACTAGACCTATTATTTAGATGTTTTTTAGAAAGAGGTCCGGCCATACCTCTTGGAACTACAGAGTAAGATCGACAAGACAGTCAGTCACCCAGAACTTACCTAGGAATGCAGGCTAAATATGAAATGAGCCTCCTGAGGTCCTCCTGCCGTATTCTGTCATGGTTGCTGCGGGCTGGAAATGTTAAAATGGGACCTCCACGCTTATCTCTTCCACCTACAAAATAAACATTGAGAACACACTTAGGCGAGGCAAGATCAGACAGAACTACCTACGTGCCCTTGCAAGGCCAGCGTTTTCACCCATCCACTCAGTCAGTCAGACCGGTAGCTGAACCACCACACAGTCAGGAAGGAGGGTATAAACCCCAGAGTCTGTGTCACCTTTGCCCACCCTGCACTCTCTGGGACTCAGAAAATGTCAGAGTTCTAAGGGGCAGCCGGATGATGTCATGGATGACGGCCTCTCCTTTCTTTCAAGTTTGGAGAGAAGAGCTCTCTGGCACTCTAATGCACATGCCTTATTTACCTCAATACCCTTCCTACCTTGCTCCTGCTCTCCAGCTCCGCTAACTCCCAGACACTCCCCTTTTCTTCCCTCTCTTGCACTTCCTTTTTTTCTACCAAAGGAAATCTTATTCTCTCGGCCTTAAGGGAAAGACAAGAACGGACTTCAACCATTATGCCCATGTCTGGCCTTACACAAACTGGGATCTGTGGCATCTCACCACAGTGGCCAGGACGTTTTCATCAAACCTTTCCTCTCGGGGCTAAGGGAGCTATACGGAAGAGGAGACCAGCAGCCTGTAAGAGCCAGAAGTGGGTGACTCCAAGGAAACAGCATCCTCCATACAGCTCGGAGGCACACAGGAACTCCTAAAGCCTGCAGTGGCAAATGTAAAGATCTGCACAGGGTTCAAACCAGACAGGGCCCTAGCACTGAGAGGGAAAGTGGACATGAGGTCCTATACCTAACCAAGATGCTGTCTGCAAATGATACCCTTTGTTTGGCAAATGAAGAATCAGTTTTTTCCAATGGAGGCTCACTGCGTATCACCCACAACCCAGGGCAGGCCTCATGCCCAGGAGAACGCGGCTAACACAAACTGAATGCCATCGTATTTTTGTGGACTTTCTGCTTTGACTTGCATTGTTTGTGTTTATTTGGAGGAAGCGAGCGGGGGGGGGGGGGGGGGGGCTTACTGGTGTTTTGCTTATTCATTTTGATTTTTGTTTTTACAAGTTTTGGGGGAGGTCTTGTTTTGGAGGTTTTGTTTGTTTATTTTGAAAGAAAGAGAGAAACTAAATTGGGTGGTAAGGAGATGGAGAAGATCTGGAAGGAGCTGAAGGAGAAAAACATGATCAAAATACCTTGTATGAAAAAAAATCAAATTAAAAAAAAAAAAGAAAAGAGAAAAAGATGCAAACAAATCACAGGGGAGTAGAATTGTAAAGTAAAACCAGATCTGCTAAAAGGTCAGAGAAGAGGACACCCAGAGCATCTGACCTTGACAGAATGGCAGGCAGGCTTCTCTTAGATTCAGCTTAGCCTGGCTGGACACTGAGGCGAAACTGTCACCTTTACATTATTATTTCTAACAAGGGTAGAAAGCACGGAAAGGAAGTTCAGCATTCCCAAGTGGGTCCCTCATTGAGTTTTACAACTCTGATCGTTTTTCTTCAGATCTCAAACTTCAAGCTACTGCAGGAAACTGTTACTATTTATTTTCTGTGCACCAACAAAACATCATCAGAGGGAATATTAATGTGGCTTTTACGATGCCCTAGACTGACTGCACATTCATTCCCATCCGCAATGAGACATGCTGGGAGACTGAACACTTAAACTGGTCCATATGCACCACAGAAGTTGTTTGTGACATAAACGCACTGGGAGTGACACTGAGTCACAGCTGCCACACCACATGGTTCCACAGTGTGACTTCATGGGCCGCACATGAACTTCCTCATGTGATCTTCACAGTGAGCCTGGCAACTCTACTGTCTCAGGCCCAGGTGAAGCTTCCGAGAGCTGAAATCACGACAGAAGAAGACAAAGCAGTGCCCCAGGTGGACCATAAGCAAGAACAATCTTTCATACCGTGGCTTGCGTTGCCTTTTAAAGCAGTGGGAGAGGCAGAAGGATGACCAGGTAGTGGGTCCCTGGAGTTATGGAGGCAACATCTTGAAAGTAACCATGCTAATGGCTACAGTTTCTTAACTATCTCTTATCCCTAAGATAGGACATACAACTGTTTAATGTTTTTTCTTTTCCTGCTGTTTTTTCAAGTTGGGGAAGGTGAGAGAAAGAGGCAGTCTCGGCAATGAAGGGTATTATTACATAAGTTACATAAACATTTAGGTCTGATGTGGTGAGGTTTTTAAGTTATCTTTCATAGATGTATACTAAATTGCTTATAAATAAGTGGTATGACATCTGGAATTAATATCACAATTATACTGAGTAAGGGTAGACAACAGATGGGGGGCCTGGAGAGATGGCTCAGCAGTTAAGAGCACTGTCTGCTCTTCCAAAGGTCCTGAGTTCAATTCCCAGCATCCACATGGTGGCTCACACCCATCTATACTGGGATCTGATGCCTTCTTCTGGCCTGCAGGTGGACATGCAGACAGAACACTCACATATATAAAATAAAATTAAAGAAAAAAGAAGAGGACAGATGGGAAAAGACTTTGAAGACAGTCCTGGGACTCTGTCTGCTGTCCTCTGCCTTCTGACACTGAGATGTCATGATGAAAACTTTTCTACAGCATGCTCTTGGGGCCAGGGAAATGGCTCAAGGGCAGGGGCCAGGGATATGGCTCAAGGGCAGAGTACTTCGTGAAGAGCCCTAGGTTCAATCCCTAGAATTGCAAAAGAGTAACAACAAAAATAGAAGCGCTCCTAATTAGCAGTTGTCTAGGCCCAAACCATAAGAGCTCTATGCAGCAGCTGACACTGCACACGGCTCACTGGTGTCCCTCTCTCATCATCCGAGAGGTCTGTGCTACAGCCTCAGCGGGATTCCCCAAACCTCAGACTGTTCCTACTGAGCCCTAAATAAGTATAAATTATACTTTTCCCGAGTACTTCTCATAAAGTGCAATTTACAAAGTTAGCAAAAAGAAGAAAATGATGGTAACTAATAAAACAAAACTTTTAGGAGTTTTATGAATATGGTCTCATCTCTCTAGAAAGAATCACACATATTACTGTAACGGACTCAGATGCCCATGAGTAAAGCGACACAGCACAATGGTCAGATCAGCCCCAGCACAGCAGAACACCTCTTAGTTGACTGGGTCTTACTCTATTTGCCCTGCTGTTACAGAACAATGTGAACTGGGCGGTTTACAGAGATCAGAAAGTTATTTTCTTATGCTTCTGTAGGCTGGGAAGTCCAAGGTCAAGGTACATCCCTCACCAGGAAGGAACTCGCAAGTCACCCTCACTAGGGTCTTCATATCACTCACTGGGAAGAGGCATCCTGGCCTAATTAACTCTTCAAACAATCACGCTGTCAACATCTGGCCTTTGGAGGGTGTCTTTCAACCCGCCATCCTCCTGACCTTAAACATCATGCAGATGTGCCATTTAATTTCACTTAACCCATGCCATATACAAAGTCATGTTCATGTTCAAGAAATCCTAACTGGCCTTTAGAGGCATAGGAACGTATCTCGACATCTCACAACCATCCATCATATTTGGCCCACCTTTACTGAAGCTCTTTTCACTCTAACTACATTGAACTAATAAAGGCTCTTCCATCCCTATGAGGAACCTTTATTTGGAGGCAGGGTCTGAATATGTAGCCCAGGCTACCCTTACACTTGCAATCTGTCTGGATGCGCACTCTCTGAGCTTCCAGGAAGAGCAGAGTGGTACATCAGAAGTCTGGGTGCCCAGAAGCGATGGGCAGAGGGCCTGCTTCTTGGGCCTAGGCTCAGCGTCCTACAGATGGGCCTGTGGGATTTCCTCAGGAGGCCTCTTGGGTTCAGAAGTAGAATCTTTTGGTTACTCCAACTTTGAGTACAAAACCACTCGTCTACAAATTGGTACTAGCCGTGGCGGTATCAGGTTTGGACTCAGACAAGTCACTGTAGTTAAGAGCACTTCTATCTTGTTGTTATTGTTTTGTAATTTGGGGGATTGAACCGTCCACACTGCCGCATTACAAGGCCCCCCACAAAACATCCACCTATGGGGAGCTCTTGCAAAGGTGCCACAGTGCTCCTGGTATGTTACAAACGCAAGTCACAGAACAAGGGACATGAGTGATGCCCAGGGCAGAGGAAAGGGAAAACGTTAGAGCCTTTGAGAATTGATGAAAGTGCTCTAGAATTAGACCATGGTGATGGATAGACAGTCTGTGACTGCACTAACATCTACTTTTAAAAGACTATAATGGTATGCAAAATTATACCATGATTAAACAAAAGAGAGAAATAAAGTTAGAAGTAAAAAGTATTTCTGAGAATCCATTTGTTCTTTAGAACTTTCCCTAAAAATACAGTGTACATAATCCATTTATTTTTACAATTTCCCCCCTTCCTTTCATATAAAAGATAACAATAGCCTAAAGTAATCTTAACCTCACATGACCCAGCTAATTCTGGTCAGGAGCTGTGAAACACTAAGACTCTGGCAACAACTCCTAACTACTTTGCTTGCACAGCTGGTTAATGCTCTGCTGTCCTTAATAATTTAAAATGCTCTGTCCTCATTTGTGGTCACCACAAACCATCTCTCTCCATCAAAGCCTTAACCCCACAGAATTAAACTTTCATTGAAGATTTATGAGACACTCTTAAGACCAATGGTTTTGGTTTTTGATTAGTTAAAAAGCAAGACATTTTAGGCTTTACAGTAAGTTATATTAAAAAAAAAATGCCATGATAATAAATTGCCTAATAGTGGGCTGAAGGTAAACAAAGGCTAGTAATTGTCACTGCCCACCTGCCTGCATGTGCCCACCTGCCTGCATGTGCCCACCTGCCTGCATGTGCCCAGCTCCTGTACTTCTAGGAAGCACAGAGTGGTGTGACAGAGGTCTCGGTGCCCAGGAGCAGATGGGCAGCAGGCTGCCTTCTCAGACCTAGGCCTGGTGCTCCAGATGGACCTGCTGAACTGCCTCACAATGCCTCTTGGGTTTGGAAGTCGAATGTTTTAGTTACTCCAACTTTAAGTACAAAACTGATAGTTCACAAACTGGTACAAGCAATTATACAAACTATCAGGGATGACCTGAAAAGACTGAATAAACACTACTTTCAAAACTCAAGTAGATTGTAATCCATGAGTTAGTCAGTTGTCTGTCTGTCTGTCTACAATCTATCTGCCCATCCATCCACCCACCTACCTATCCATCCAAGTATTGTCAACAACTCGAAGCCTCCTCTTTCTGTGTACTACTCTTTATTAACCATGCAGATTCATTATGAATTAGATTCACTTCTCCAAAATCAGCAGACAGTCTAACAGAGTGAACAAAGACAAGCCCAGCAAGAACACCATACAAGCTTCATCTTAAATACAAACAGAACCACATGCCATCAGGTCACCCAGAAGCAAAGTGGTTACAGTGCTGTAAATTAAACCTGAGAGGCCACCATAGGCTGCCCCAGGCCAACACAGCATGCTTGTTTTAGACAGTGCAAGGGTTGGGTACCAAAGAAACAGAATCTAACACGACTGCCCAGGAGCACAGGGTCGCCTCACTCCTGCTCACTGGTACCATCCTATAAAGCTGCCTATCAATCTCAGGAAGAAAGCTAGAAGACCAGAAGCACAGCCTTTCCCTGTGCAGAGGAGAGAGAAGACAGATGTCCCACAGGCAGGGGGCTAGCTGGGCTGACTCCACACTATGGCAGAGGGCTGGGAATGAAAGGTGGGGTCTTCTTACAGGGCACCATTGGCTGGACAAAGCTGCCAGGTTGTTTCAGCCAGCTGAAGATATGGCTGTTAACAACTCCAGGAACGGGCAGCCCTGAAGGAGACTAGCTGGAAAACAGGAGCCTTTCCTGCCAGGTAACGGAACAAAGAGCCATGTGGGACAAGGCACAGAGGTTAAAACCCCTGAGTGTGGCCACACTCGCAACTGCTCACACTAAGGTCTCTAACAAGCAGCTGTTGCCCTTAACATCTCAGGCAGTGCAGTCAGATGTTTGTGGAGCGACAGTAGACATGGTTTGATCAGCAGTGCTTGCTGGCTTATGATGTACACATTGCCTCCCAAAAAAATGCCTTGGGCATTAATTTTTCAAGAATAAAAGAGTTGTAAAAGTCCATGAAATGTCAGTGCTTTCATGCGCTGTGGTAAGTGAGTTACTTTAATTAGACTCTAATGTCGGGGCACAAAGGCGGATCTTACCTGAAAGATAGGCGACTTTTTCCTTCAGAATTGGCAAAACATCCATAGCTTTCATTTCATCGTTTTTGCGGAACCCTGAAGACACAGAGAGAAAAGAGTCACTGGGCTGCCTGACTGACATGAAATGCTCCCTCTACCCAGCGCCAACACCTCACCTTTCATCATAACCAATAAATCAATTAAGAAACATGACCATGTGTGAACACATGAGATGGACCTCAGCATTTTCTTATATTTTAATGCTTAATAATGGTCTTTACATGCGTCCATAGATGGTGTCCCAAGAGATTCTCAGTCATGCTCTGTCCCCAGAAGACACAATATGTAATCAGTCCCAATCATTTGACAAATTTTCATTTTAACCTTGTAGAATTAAGAAAACTGCAGCATTAGCAGCTTTTTATAAAGCTTGCTAGTCGTTACAGAGTAAAGCCTCTAGGGGGAGCTCGAGGCTGCCTCCTCCTTCTCTCAGTCTTCCAAGCATGATTAACAATCCTTGCCTGGGAGACAGTGGGGGATTGTGCATAACCCATATTGGCCAATGCCCCGCCCTGGTCCCCTCCTTAAAGTTTTTTGGGTTGTACCCTGCCAAGGACACCAATGGCTAAGGTAGCCTGCTGTTACTCCAACTTCCGAGGTGGCCAAGGTCATTCACTAAAGACAGAAAATCTTAGAAAGCCATGTAAGAATTTTACAAGAAGTCAGAACGCAGCCTGCAACTTAAGACAACATCTAAGTAGAAAGAGCTACAGCCGAACATGTCCATCCCACTCACCAGGGTGGCCATTAGGAATGTGGAATAAAACTTTTCCTACTTATGGTCATGCCTTAGGATGCTGCTGTCGTGAGACTCTAACAGATGCCCATGACAACCAGCACTGCCCATTACTAAGTAAGATAGCTTTCCCATCTCCATTCTTCTGGCTTTGCCATATAGGACAAGAAAAAGACCCAAAATGTGATCTTGGCCACACACCTGGTGAACATTACAGTTTAAGAAGTGTGCTGACTAGCCCAGACGTGATATATCTACATACACATAAACCATCACCAGCCACGCTGCCATGCATCTGTAATCCCAGCAACAAGAGGCAAAAGCAGGAGGTTCCCTAGGTCAAGGCTGCATGTCAATTCTCTCTCAGGGCGCTGGAGTGCGATGAAAACCAGGGTGTGCACTGGGAGAAAGGAAATGGTGTTGCGTTCACCTTCCTCTCTTCTCGCTGTTAGTGAGGACAGAGCTCAGTGGAAGCCTGGGAGCTGTTACACTGAGAACTAGGTTATACTCAGGGCTGCTCTGTGCCAGGTGAAACAGAGAGGAGAAATCTGGGAAAAGAGTACTCAAACTAAGTGTCAACTTCGGGAGCCCAAGCTCCTGCTTTTTCCTGAGCCTTGGGTATGAGGGACAAGTTCCAGGTGGTCCCTCTGAAAAAGCAGACATTTGAGCCAGGCAATGGTGGCCCACACCTTTAACCCCAGCACTCTAGAGGCAGAGACACGCACCAAGGACCAAGAAGACTCAAGAGAACTTTCTGGCATGACCCAGCTAGATATTGGTAGACTTAGGTCTGACCTTAGCTCAAGTCTCCAGATCACAAGGCCTCTTTACTTTCAAAGCACCGTTGCTGTGTGTCAGCAACACACTAGATTTAAAAGAGTGCTTATTTCCAGAGGGCAAACCACCTGAGCCAAGAGGTCTACAATTTCATGCCAGGGTCCTTCAGAACCCTTGAGCGAATGCAATCTAGTCTCAGCAGCTCCCTATCACTGTAGCTCACTCCTAGGACTTGACTTGATTGGTGGATAAAGATGACAGTGGGGCAAAGGCAAAGGCATCAGTCTTATGACTGCCCAATAAACAAGCAGACTGAGAAGTCTTCTGAGCAGCAGGAGCCCTGTGAGAATGAAGAGAGGTGCAGCCATCAATCAAACCTAACAGTGTCTAACAAGAGAAATCCTTGTCCACTGTCCAGGGACAAGGACGCCCACTTCCCACCATTCCCACAAGCCAACGCTCACACAGTCCTGTCCACATGACAACCCTCCCCCAACAATATGAGTGTCAGCACTTGCGGCCCTGCACTGTAGAACCTGAGCTTCTCTTGTCAATCACAAAATCCTCAGCAGAAGACAGCCCTCCAGTCAGCAGCGGGCTGGGTGACTTGGCTAGCATTCCAAAGCTCTTGACAGTGGCTGACGACCTTCTGAACCACCTCTGTTTATTGCTGGCCATGATGGAGTGGATAACACAAGTTAGAGTTGCTGTATTTCAGGCCACCACACAGGAAGAAAAACTCACCAGTCTGAGCTCACTATGCAGAGAGAGAGGCTTTCTAGAAAAACTCAACTTCCCAAGCCCCACTGCGAGCCACACACTCACTCCATGTGACCTGGTCTTTAGCTTCTCAGAGCTGTTGTTCCTGAGTCTTATCACTCGCCCAATTTCCCCATCCAATTAAACAGAAGGCTTCCTGAGAAAAGAGGCACCCAGGTCAGCGGTGAACTGTGCGTGTGTGTGTGTGTGTGTGTGTGTGTGTGTGTGTGTGTGTGTGTGTGTGTGTGTGTTGCATTTTCACTGTTATGCATCCATATGTTCAGACACACAAGCTGCAACATCAGGTCCCTCCAGCTTAATTGTGATATCAGACTAACTGTTCCACAGAAAGGGAACATGGGGAAGAAAAAGAAAATACAAAAAAAAATAAGTGTGTGGCTAAAACAGTGATAATCAGGAAGCATGGCTATGTTCTAAGACTACACTGACTAGATCAGGCAAGTGAATAAAAAGCAGAAAAATCTAAAAGCCCAACCACAAAAGCGCCTCTGATCAAAAAGGCAGGTTCTCGCCCATGCCCCCAGAGAGCTATTTATGAAAACAGAGTACGAGTCTGTTTAAAAAAAAAAAGTTTCCTTAAAAGTTAAAAATAAATGGCATTTTGCTGCCCCAAGGGTTCTAGGCTAACCACAGAAAGGCCTGACTCCTAAGATTTTCTTGACTTATGAATTAAAAGGACTTAGCTGCCGGATTCAATGGCCTGTATGTACCTGGAAGCATTACCTCTTCCTGGGGCCACAGGGAGGTTGCTAAGCAACAAGCATCATTTGAAGAGATATGTTCTGAGACCCCGCAGAACATATCTGTGCCTGAGACCAGGAGGCAACAACACTTGTACCTGTGTGACCAAGAGGGTCTGCTGATGGACAAAGAGACCACACAGAAAGCTGCTAGAGTTTGAAGAGGATGGAGAGAAAGGTGGAGGCATGGAAGGTCACCAGCCAAACTCAGGGGCATTCAGTTGTGTCCACTGTTTGAATTATGTAACTTCTAAGTTCCATAAAAAAAACCTACAATAAGCCAGGCATGGTGGCACACGCCTTTAATCCCAGCACTTGGGAGGAAGAGGCAGGCGGATCTCAGTGAGTTCGAGGCCAGCCTGATCTACAAAAAGTCCAGGACAGCCAGGACTGTTATACAGAGAAACCCTGTCTGGAAAAACCAAAAACAAGCAAACAAAGAAACCCACAATAAAGTGCACCAAAAAGATAAAGAAGCCAAGGCAGATTTTAATGAAATGTTAGCCCAGGGACTAGTGCCAGGCAAGAACTAGATGACAAGTGACAACTACTTTTGAGTTGAGCCTACGCTGTGTACGATCAGAATGCTCACATGACCAAGAGCACCTGCAATCGGGCCATGGTTATCACCAGACACTATTGTGTAGGTAGGACTCTGTGAATTTCTTTCTAGCTTCAGGCTCGTTCTCTGTCCCCCTCGATCCTTCCCTTTCTCCAAACATGAATATTTAAATATTTTAGTATGCTCACTCTAAGATAGCTCGACCCGGACAAACACTGAGCTTGTGCTCCCTACCAATGGGTCCTCTCCATCTTTCTTTCACTCAGGTGACTTGCTTTGGACAGAGCTAAGGGCAAAGTATTCAAAAGCTCTGGGTACTGGATGGAAACGAACAAATGAGTGAAAAACAGACTAAGCCCCCTCCTGGCACCCTCCCAGTATCCCACAGGACTTTCTATTTTCAGTTTGTGAAAGATCAGCTCTGTGTAGTTAGCCTTCAATCATACTATGATTGCCACTGTAAGAGGGAAAATTACCCTCTTCACCCAGGGAAGGAAATGGCCCCACAGTTGTCATTTGACAATGGGAAATCTCTTAGAAGAACCAGTGGGCCAGAATGTCAACAATGTAACAGCACAGCGGTCAGATCAACTGGCCACTTCTGGTCCTCAGGCCCTGTGGTAAGTGCTGCAGTGACCTTCTGACAGAACCTTTCCCTCATCACTTGGTCACCAGCATCAACCAACAAAAAGGAGCAACAGACCTCCATTTTGTTCACTCCCGGATACAGGAGCTTCCGCAACTCATTGACCCAGGAGCCCTTTCCACACAGGTGAGAACACAGCCCTGCGATGAGCCCAATCAACTGAGCTAAGAGCACGACAGTTTTTAAACTAAAACAGTTTCTTTTGGCAATCCACTAGGACCTCTAGCTGATTTTAGTCATTTAGAATTTTACATAACCATTCACCTAAATGGTTTTGGTTTTTTGTTTTTTGTTTTTTTTCCTTTTAGTAGACATGGTATTTAAAACCCCAGTTACTAACCAGGCGGAGCTCCTGATAAAGTCGCTTCGGTGTCTTGTTCGGAATTGTCTGCCATGTCGCCCACAAACTGCTTCCCAGCCATCTCACTGGTCCACTAGCCTGTCAGCTACCCCACACTAATTATGAAACTGAAAATTCGCCTGAGGGAAAGACTGAGGCAAATCTTATGGAAACACAGGTTGTGCCACAAATAAGACTAATAAATAAGGCAGTATTCTAAAGCAAGCACGGAAAAAAAAAGTTAAATAGTAAGCTGGTAGCTCCTCGCTTACTGAGGAGCCTTGGTGGTAATTACTGAATTTTACTCATTAGTTAATTGGCAGAGCTCCTGAACACAAAGGGCAGGGTGATAAAACTCCACATCTGCGTGGTGGCCCCGCCCTCGTGCTGCTTGCAGAGAGGGTGACGTCATCCTGTCTGAGCAAGTGCTCCACTGCAGAGCCTGCAGGATGCTGCTCTAGTGCAGGGAGGCAGTGTGGGCACTGTGTGGAGGAGGTGGGGATGGGTGTGTGGGGACTCAGGGAGGCAGTGTTAGCTGGGGGGGGGGGGGGGGGGGGGGGAAGGGAGTTAATTCAGGGAGGCAGTATGAGCACTGTGGGGGGATGACTCGGGAAGACAGTGTTCGCTAGGGGAGTGGGGAGGCAGTATTATCTGTGGGAGGGGGTTTACTAGGACTGGCAGTGTTAGCTGAGTGTGTGGGGTTAACTCGAGGAGGCAGTATTAGCTGGGGGGGGGGGCGGGTTAACTCAGGGAGGCAGTGTTAGCTGTGTGTATGGGAGGATATACTTTTAACAGCAAACCTCTAGATCTGTTTCTCACAGGAAGGAAGCATTTTTAACTAGTTGAAATCTTCTGTAAATGTATTTAATTATGAAAGAATGTTAGAGACCAAAGGTTAAACTTTCACTCTTATTAATATTTACAAAATATATTTTTTAAAAAGCCAAACAAACAATTGATACTTATGTAATCTTTACAAAAACATATGAGCCCAGATTATATACAAAAATGAACCACACACATCAGGAATGTAGATATGTCCATAGACTAGCACATGAAAACCACATGACAATATGGATTCTAATTTTAGTAAGAACCACAGCTGCTTTAACAACCACCTGATTGCTAATTTACCCTGTCTTAGAAGTGACAGCCTGTAATATCACACAGTTACGGGCTAAAAAGGAGCACAAGTTTTCCTGATTCAAAGAAATGTCAACATAACAACTCTGGCTTTTAATTTCTTACCCACAAACTATACAGGACAAGCTGACCTGCCAAAAAGACCAAAGGCTTGCTAGGGTATTAAAAATGCCTTAAAATATGTGAAGCAATCTGTCGACTTTGTTGATGTTTTAACTATGCATTAACTATGCATTAATGATGCATTGGAAGTTAATTTATAAACATGTAATAGGCCAGTAATCCAAAAGGCATTATAAAAGGGGTTCTGACTTCTCCTAGTTTCACAAATTAAAAAGAAACCATGTGTCCAGGAGCACCCTGAATCTGATCTGCAAACCAGCACAGAACCATACAGAGAAACTGAGTCTCTGTGACTATGCAATGCAAAATGAAGAACACGGACACCTGCCCCTGTGTCTCTGTCTCTGCTTCTCTCTGTGTCCCTCTGTGTCTGTGTGTGTGCATTCACTATACCTCACCCATGTACACACACACACACGTACAGTTCTGTAAAGCCAACACAGCCCAAGGAATGTTGTGCACAGAGGAGCCCAGGGAATTGAACCGAAGTAGAAAAACTTAATCCGTGAGCTATGTGAATGGATACCAGCCCAACTAAGATTGATTGCTAGAAGAAGTCCAGTTCCATTAACACAATAAACATCTCATTCACTTAAATAGCCGTGGGCTTCCCTTGCCTCCACCCTCCCCTTATCTTTCCGGCCAGTGTTCCTACAGGTGGCCTTAGCTTTAGCTAGAGATTTAGATTTAGATAGAGAGACAGACAGATAGAGATGATAGACAGATATAGATATCCTAATCAGTGTTCACAGTCCTCTGACCCCACTACTCTCCTCAAAATGAGGTTTCTAGCACAGGTCTCCTTTTATTTTTCCTCCTAAAAATTTCCCACAGTGGCCTTCAGTGGCTTCTAGGTGCCCTCACACAAGACATAGACTCTTGACATGACATAAAATCCTTCAGATGTGAGACATCTGGCTTCTGTGCAGCCTCACTCACCTGCCAATACATATTCTTTCCCCAGGCAAAAATAAAAGAATCCCAACTACATGATCCACCCCGGGCCTCTGCAGTCGTAGGTACACCACTAGAGGCCCACTCCCACCACTGTGGCTCCCAGCGCACATTCCACACACTGGGAACCCTCTTGCTGGATTCATAACCTACTCTATTCCCCACTGAGCTGTTGTCACAATATGTAAATGATCTAATACTGGTCACAGGCCACAAGGCACTATATTCCTCTGCATGGGGAGCACAGCGGAAAACTAGGGAGAGAGAGCTGAGCCCTAGGTAAACAGCTTTTGCAGCTGGCAATTTTCAATGCCAATCTACAAATGGGCCCTGAGCAGAGTCCACCTAGCCACAGAACTAACCACATTCTGAGGCCACCAACCAGCTCCCATGGCCAGGCAGTTGAAGTGGCTCGTTCTGCCTCTGCCTGATGTACTTAATGACTAGTACGTAACGCTGTGTTTACAATGCCTTTTTTTTATATTTTAAGACTGGAAAATGTTTTACTTTGAGGTTTTTACAACGTAATTAAAAAGTTATTTTCAGCCGTAATCCCTATCACCCCCAACTCTCTGGTGAAGAAGGGGTGTCTATGCGAAGGGAGAAGGATGAGGAGGCGGCTCATTTCAGCACCTCTATAAGCAAGGAGGGCTTTGGGGGTGCACGCAGAAGCATGCAGGCATCAGTGGGTGCTGCTTCTCTCCAGATAGCCGTTGTTTTCACCCAAGGAACAGTTGCAAGGAAATGCTTTAGTCATGCGGCTCTGTAACCAGCCCGGGCATGAGGGGATGCAGCAAGCCACGTCAACACCACACAACTCAAAACAGAACTTCTTTTGTTTTACATGTCAGCACATACGTGTCCCACCTCCCTGAGCACCAGAAGGCTCAAGTAGGACAGCGCACAGAACCCAGGGGTTCCTGCCATCGGGGCAGACAAAAGCTTAGGTTACAGTGGGTGCCAGGTGTCCCAGACAGGCGTGCTCCAGTCACGACCCCACCTGCCTGACGGTGAGCATTACTATGACCACCCGCCTGCCTGGTGGTGGACATAACCAGAAGCACAGAAACAAGGGGGCAGAGCCAGGGCTCAGAGACTTCAGCTTTCCACAGGACCAAGGTCTTGATCCCAGTGATGAGCCTAGATTAGGATTTAATCTCTGGATTATCACAGCTGATCTCCCCACCAGCATCCCCAGGTCCCACCTTAGCTCCTGCCCCCTCTGAAACACCAAGACTTCCTCTGTCTGCTTGTTTTCTGAGACGTGGTCCATGTAGCCGTGGCTATCCTTAAACCACCAACAAGCCGACATCCAACTTCGCTAACACTAAAATTCTCAGTTCAGATATTGGGGTGCATTATGAGTGGAGGCGTTCTCCAAGGGCCTTTCTCCCCGGCTCCAGGGGCCTGCTGACAAGTGTGTATCAATCCCTCTACCTTTCAGCCACTGTGCACGAGGGTCTCCCATCTCTGAGGAAATGTACTCAAGGGTAAGTCTTTTTTTTTTTTTTAAGGGTAAGTCTTAATAAGTAATCAATTTATTTGATTGGGCCATTAGTTAATCTAAACACTTAGATCATTCTCTTGTTCATCTATAAACCAAAGTTTCCAAATATTCAGCAAAATTAAGATATTGTAGCCCTGCTGCCACTAAGAAACACTCCAGTAAGTTACTGACCCTTAAAATGAATCAATCAGGACTAGAGAGATGGCTCAGTGGTTAAGGGCACTGTCAGCCTTCCCAGAGGTCCTGAGTTCAATTCCCAGGAACCACATGGTGGCTCATAACCATCTATACTGGGATCTGATCCCCTCTTCCAGCATGCAGACAGAGCACTCATATACATAAAACAAATAAATAAATATCATTAAATTTTTTTTTTAAGTTGTGGTACACATCTTTAATCCTAGCACTCAGGAGACAGAGGCAGGTGGACTGCTGTGAGTTCAAGGCCGGCCTGGTCTACAAAGCTACTCTAGGACTGCCAGGACTACAAGAGAAATACTGTCTCAAAAAAAAAAATTAAATTATCAATAAAATACATACCATAAACAACCAAATGTTTAGCTGAATATTAAAAAGCTATATCCACTTCAATAGTCGTGGATTTAATCCCAACATCAAAGTCACAAGAAAGACACATCTTTAACAACATACAGGAAAGGGGCGGAACTTTCTATCAGCCTGCTCCCCAAGGGAAATTTGAACTGTCTTGGTTCACTTGGTGCTCATGTTCAGAGAGAACATTTACACACACTGATCTGCTACACCCTGGAGATCCCCTGCCAAAACTGCTCAGTCCCAATTTGAAGAAGCTTACTGTGCAACAGAAAATGAAGCATGCAGGAGAGCAAAGAAACGGGCTTGACTGCGTACTCCAGGCAGGCCAGTCTGACAGATGTGTATCTGGACACATGCTGCTGTTACTGGTCTGAGGTGGGCATGCTGCGATTGGCCAGACAAACTCAAGAGCACACACTGTTCCCACTGAAGCCCTGTGGCACCTCTGTCAGGAAACTACGCCCCAGACAACGACGTCAAACTCCCAAGATGAGACTGACACTGTTGCTTCCACAATTCAGTCCGTCTACTCGGCTTGACAATTTTGCCCCTGTTTTCTTAGTGTGGGCTGGAGTACATTTGTGCTGTGAGGGACCTAAAAAGCAAGGTGGGTCATCCAGCTGATTCCCTGCCGAGCACCAGAGAATGTGCAAGTGTGTAAGAAAGGTACGGCGGCGGATTATGTGGCCCGTAACAGAGACAACTCAAGAAACGCACAACTCATGCTTCATAACCTGTTTGATTTTGGCTAAATTCTAAGTGGCAGTGTGAAGCCCGACGTTGTCTTTCAGGTCCTTCCAAGAGGTGGAAGATGTGAGAGTTGAAGAAATATTAGCCCTGAAGCAATCCTGCAGGCTAATGGCTTCCTGTCCAAGAAACAGGACCAGACTAACTTTGCTCATGGGTAATGAACCTGTCCAGCTGCCTCAAAATTATAGCTTTATACCGATGTGGGCGGCATACAGCCTTGAAAGTTAAAGTCATTAATTTACTCACAGCCACTCAGGCTTGGTGCCCGGCCCCACGCCCATTTCAAAGCACAGGAAATTACGTCAGATAGGCCTGGGAGACTTCCCTTCGTGTTAAATCCTAGTAAGAGGGTTAAGATACCAAAGAGAAGTCCGGGGAAAAGGAATGTATCTGCTAACATTAACAAAAGGGAGAATATAATTTGCATCCATTACCCACCATCCTCTATCCACCATCGTCACAGTCTCCTACCATTTCAAACTCTCTCCACAAGGGCTTTTAAAAAGGCGGAATAAGCTGGGCGTGGTGGCGCACGCCTTTAATCCCAGCCCTCGGGAGGCAGAGGCAGGCGGATCGCTGCAAGTTCGAGGCCAGCCTGGTCTATAAAGCGAGTCCAGGACAGCCAAGGCGACACAGAGAAACCCTGTCTCAACCCCGTCCCCCAAAAAGGCAGAATAAAATATGATTGTTAAGTGAGAAAAAAAATCAAGTAACATTCATGGGGAAATAATTGTGTGTCTATGAGGCACACACGCCCGCCTGCATGGGTGTCCAAGTGTGTGTGGGTACACATAAGAGGACATGCATATGGTAGCCAGAGGCTAGCATCACCGTCACCTCTTTCATTGACTGCTTCCACGCTATCCACTGAGCCATGGTCTCACAGTTGAACCCAGCGCTCTCCTGGCTAGCCTTGTCTACTTGCCAGCTTGTTCCATGGATTCCCGCCATATCCATCAGCACTCTTGTGGCTACCAGCTGCCTTAAAGCTCATCTTCATGCTGAGGAGCGATAGTTTATCCACTGAACTCCCTCTCTCTCTCTCTCTCTCTCTCTCTCTCTCTCTCTCTCTCTCTCTCTCTCTCTCTCCCTAAACTGGCAAATAATTCTTGCATAAGAATGGACCAAATGTGGAATGACTAGCCTCCACCTTGCTATCATGATGCATATTCACTGGTCCAGAAGAGATGCATGCTGGGTACAGGGGTCAGCAGCATCTGAGAAGGGAGAGAAAAAAACAGATGCTACTCTCAGACTCCTCTGCTGGAGGGGCTCAGGTAAACCTGGGGGTGTGACCAGCCTGACCACAGTGTGTCTCCTCCCTTCCTTCTTTCTAGGGATGCTGGGTCTTGGTAAAGCAAAGCCAGGACAGGCTCTGCACAGGCTACCCTTGGTGCTCTGCTGCTCCCTCACAGCAGGGCTGCTGACTCTGGGCAGTGGGTTGACTATCTTTACACGGTAAGTATGACTGAGTTACCACAGAAAGGGATCCAGTGGTGTTGTATTTACTTACTATGCTACGTAGACACTGAGGAAGGGTAGAGGCCTCAGGTGGTTGTGGCCAATAACCCAAGCTGGGGTCACACAGTCTCCCCTTCCCTCTTTCCATAGGTCTGTCTCTTTCAATAAGCAGTGAGTGAGTGAGTGAGTGAGTGAGTGAGTGAGTGAGTGAGTGCGTGCGTGGCAGGACAGAGAGAGAGGGACTCAGACTTTTGCAGCTCAGCAGGGAAGCATGCTGTGTGGTGGTGACTCTGTTTCCCTTGTTCATTTTCCTAAATGCTCACAGCAGAACATGTCACCATCCGTATCTTATCTACCAAAAGCCCAGAGAATCCTTTTGTAAACTAAACCTAGTCTGAATGGTGGAAGGGGGACTGACTGCCAAGGGGCACTTAAGTAGGTGTGGCGCGGCCACCCACTCACTCCGCTTCCACAGCTCTGTATCATGCCCTACACTGAGAACCTGGCAGTTCCCTGCTCCAGGCCCTGCATCCAGAGGCCATAAGAGGACAAGGTGAAAGGGAGGGGGCAGAGGTAAGCAAGCAACACCACCTCCAAGCAACAGCAGGGGTCAGAGCTGATGACTAGCCAGGACTCAGGAGCAAAGCCGGCTGGGTCAGCTGCCTGCCTCCCTGTGAGTGGCACTGCCAAGGGCTCTCCCATGCCTTCCATTCCTTATCTATGAAATAGGAAGCCTAACATGGCTGAATCTCCCACAAGGCGGTGTCTAATGTTTATGTTTGTGTGTGTGTGTGTGTGTATATATATATATATATATATATATATATATATATATATATATATATATATATATATATATATATATATATATGGACTGAGACAGGACCAAAAGAAAAAGGCATAAGGCCGTGGTTCTCAACTTGTGGGTTGCATCCCCTTTGGGGTCGAATGGCTCTTTCACAGGGTCGCATCTCAGAGAGCCTGCATATCAGATCTTACATTACGATTCCTAACAGCAGCAAAATTACAGTTATGAAGTAGCAACAAGAACAACTTTATGGCTAGGGGTCAGCCCACCATGAGAAGGACCACGGCAGTCGGAAGGTTGAGAAGCACAGCCATTAGGGAAGAGAAAGGGACTTCTCACGCTACAGTCTGGTTGAGGCTTTTTGACACCTGAGAGTCAATATTTTTTTATTTTTATTTTATTAATTTATTCATATTACATCTCAATGGTTATCCCATCCCTTGTTTCCTCCCATTCCTCCCTCCCTCCCATTTTCCTCTTACTCCCCTCTCCTATGACTTGACTGAGGAGGACTTCCTCCCCCTGTATATGCTCATAGAGTATCAAGTCTCTTCTTGGTAGCCTGCCATCCTTCCTCTGAGTGCCACCAGGCCTCCCCATCCAGGGGACATGGTCAAATATGGGGCACCAGAGTTCGTATGAAAGTCAGACCCCACTCTCCACTCAACTGTGGAGAATGTCTGGTCCATTGGCTATATCTAGGTAGGGGTTTGAAGTTTACTGCCTGTATTGTCCTTGGCTGGTGCCATAGTTTGAGCAGGACCCCTGGACCCAAATCTGCCTATCATAATGTTCTTCTTGTAGGTTTCTAGGACCCTCTGGATCCTTCTACTTTGCTATTCTCCCACGCTTCTCTCATCTAGAGTCCCAATAGAATGTCCTCCCCTCTGTCCCAGTTTCCTGGTAAGTGAAGATTTTCATGGGACATGCCCCTTGGGCTAGTATGCAGATATAAGTGAGTATATACCATTTGGAGAGTCAATAATTTTAGCCAAATGAGCAAACCTCCTGTAACATTTGCCAAGACAGAGTTAATATAACTTTCATACAGAGACATGTTACACGGGAATGGTAAATATAGAATGAACACAGTTATGGCTGAAGTGGGTATAACCTTAAGTGTGGCCTTAACTCATTTCCCAGCTGTAAGCCTGTAGTTTCCTGGGACTCTCACAAACAAGACCATAAACTTCATTTACAGAAGGAAAAAAGGGCTTGACTCATTGTTTAACCCCTGGGACCCACAGTTTTATCAGCCTGTAAGGCTACCAGATAATCCTCAGGAAATACCTCAGTGCTTTATTTACAAAAAACTTTAAAAAAAAAAAATCAAAGTTCTTAGCCCCCTTTTGAGGTGTAACTTCAAAAGTCTCCAAATGGCTACTCTTGAGATGCTTACATGCAACTCTCCTATGGGGCATATACACACTTATGGATATAACACACACACACACACACACACACACACACACACACACACACACACACACACACACACACACACACCTCTCTTAGCAACCCCAAGCCTACAACAGGGCTCCTGCTCCCAAGACTGCAGCTCATGTGCTCCTCCCTCCCAGGAGCAGCCTAGTCTGAGGAAGAGGCTGCTCTGGGAAACCTTCAGCAGAGCTCAGTGCTCCAGAAGGCAGGGATCATGACTTACAAAGCAAAGACAAGGTCTGAGACACAGCCACTGTTGAAGGCTGCCCTCTACTCCCTCCCCCCCACAAAGACATACTTTAAAAACCAACACAGTCATGATATATTGATTAACCTTGGAAGTCTCCTGTGAGCCTGACTATAAACAATATAACAAAAGGTGAGGTGATCCCAACCGCAGAGTGCTCGCTCTCTGAAACAATCACAATCCTTTCCCACCCTCCCCACCCACACACCCTTGCATTTTGGTTCCCGCCTCTTCCCATAGCAAGAGCATGCCAAATACAATTGGAGGTGAAAGGGGCTGAGGTCAAATCGTTGCCTGAAGGGAACAAAACTAACAGCCTGTCTCTGATCTCTCTTCATCTGCAGCTCACAGGAGCCTGAGCATTAGTGTCAGGAACTCCATTCCTCCTAAAGGATGGAGATGTCAGGGCTGTGACATCCAGGAAATGGGGTCACGTGGGTTTGACTGACTTAGCTTCCCTTTAAGCGCCATTTTTTAATAGCTAATCAAACACAAGTAAGCTAGCTCTTCAATATCCTTGGCTTCACTCTCTCTATGAGCTGCTGAACTCTGCTGCCCTTGATACGCTTGCCTTCCTTATCACACCCGTGGCCCACTATACAGACAAGATTCACGGAAAACAACTCCTTAAAGGGATGAGAAAACACACTAAGCCTTTCTTGAAAGTTTCTGGAAGCTGATGGTCTGACATCACTTAAGTCTGTAACCAAAACAGTGTGCAACCTCCCAAACCTAAAAAACGGGAAGGCCGAGGAGGGCTGTTATTATAGCAAATGAGCACTCACTCTCGGCCCTGGTGCTCCAAAGACTCCCTTACTTATTAGATAATAAAACAGAGGGGCTTTCAAGTCGATTGTTCTACGTCTTCTGCCTCCCAAGAGGGAGCACAGCCATGAAAGAGAACCTCAGCATGACCTTCATACATGAAGGCACTGGTGCATGTATGTGTTACGTGGGCATCTGAAGGCCCACATTGTTTACGAGATCTAGCACTGCCTGTACCTCAGAGGCCCTCATCCAGCCATGGCTCTGGACTAAGCCTATACTGACTTTCAGGATAAGCACTCACCTCCTTGCTTTTCTCTGTAGCTCCATTTCCTTTGCCTGCCTTTTAAAATGTGTGTACCAACACTGTGCCCATTCACCTGCAGCTCACCTTGACACCACTCGCCCCCCCCCCCCGCATGCTGACCTTCACTCAGTGTGATGTCACTGTCCAGAATGGCAGGCACTGCAGTGAACCATCCTGGCTGCGTGTCTAGAACTCCCCTTCAGATCACTTCTGAGCAGAAGGTAAACTCCTGTTCCTACTCAAGTTCTTCAAATGCTGCTCTCTACTTCCTCTCTAAAGCGTGTATCCTCTGTAAGAGAAGTCATTTTTTATGGATGTAACCACCACTTGTTGCCTTTTACAAAAATAACCTTTAAAAAGAAAAGAAAAGAAACAAAAATAAAATCCACAGGTTAATGTTCAAGAGACTGATCTGAAATCACTTCTGGGTTCCAAACTCCAGAACGTGTTTTGTATTTCATCATCCACCTGTGACTGAAAGAAGAGGATAGCCCAGATGTTTCCCCTTCTATTTCTGCCCTAACTGAATTCCCTCAATACTTCCACTTACTTAAGATGCTTAACAGTAATGCCAAAAAGGAACTGCTGGGGACCTGCGTGAACTCAGTCCCGGACTTCCAGTGGCGTGGACTGCCCAGACCATCGGGGAAAGCATGTTGTTTCTCAATTTTAGGAATAAATTTTCTCAAATGGATAATGCTATAAATGGCTATTATGGTCCCAAGGAGCCCATAAGCTCCCATTTAATGCACAGTAACTACTGGAGTGAGTTGGAGCAGAAACAGGAGACCAAGCTAAAAACCTTCCTGCCTTTCTCCACACTCCTCCCACTCTCTGAGTGCCCCTCCATCACAGGAGCCTGGCCTAGCACTCTGCTGGAGAGAAGCCTTCATCTCCTACTACCCAAGGAAGACTTCTTTGTACCTCCTAAAAAGTCTTGAGGCTCCCGAGCTGGTTTGTGTGGGCTCCAGCTATTATCCACTGTTCTACATGGCTATTATCCACAGCCAAGTAATTCATGGCTGTTTATCATATTAGAAATTCAATCTGAGATGTTTCAAAATGACTATGTTGAGGCTGAAGAGATTACTTAACTGTTAAGAGATTGCAGTCCTCTTGCAGAGGATCCAAATTTGGTTCCCAGGACACACACTGGGTGGCTCACAACCACCTAACTCCAGCTGTAGGGAGCACCCAATGCCTTCTTCTGGCCTTCACAGGCACTGCACTGTCTCCCTGCCTGCCCCACACGCTCTCTCTGTAGAACTCTGTCTGTCTGAAGCCATGCTCCCTGCCATGATGACAATGGGGCTAAACCTCTGAAACTGTAAGCCAGCCCCAGCTAAACGCCCCCTTTATAACAGTTGCCCTGGCTCTGGTGTCTCTTCACAGTAACTGAGCATGACCACGACAGAAAGTGATCACATGTGCCAAAGTCAGGGTTTAAAAAAAATGCCCAAGAAATAGTGTTAAGGGCTAGGAGACAGCTCGGTAATTAAGAGCACATATTGCTCTTGCGAAGAACCTGAGCCTGAGTCCCAGATACACACGAGGCAACTCACATCTGCAAGTAAGTCAGGCACTTGCACTCACTTGCACACACATACACAAAATTTAAATGTTTGTTTTTGTTTAGCAAGGAATAGGGGCCTTCAATCCTAGCATTCAGGAGACAGAGGTCTGGGAGAGTGAGTTCCAGGATAGCCAGCTCTACACAGTGAGCCTCTGATTCAAAAAGAAAAACAAAATGAGGTTTTGATAGCTTCTAGGACTCTATGAGGAGTAAAAGTAGAAAGTACACTGTGCTATGTGAAACATCCGAAAGATTGATCTTAAAACTGGTACCACATCAAGGACATCAAGGACAATAGATGTGACCACATGGAACCTCTTAAGTTCAGCCTTCCGAAGCCATCCTAGGCCAAGGTCTGGCTCTCAGCAGGTGTGCAGCAGTAAATATGAGCAACTGTCCTAAAATTCAACAAGAAGGTGGCCACGCACTTGACTAGGTGTGGCTGAAGAGACACAGAAAGGGACTGGTGAAGAGCTGCCTACCGTGAAGGAAAAGCACTTAAGTCTGTGCACACCTGTCAGGTGAGCACGCCGACATGCTGAGATGTCATGCGCTCAAAGATGCTAGCCTTTTCCGTTACAAAACATCATGAACAGGACCCAAATTTATAAGAGTTTAGAGCCAAGAAAGGGGTCCTTTGATTTTATAAACATATTTGTTTATAAACAAAGCCAAGCTGATGGTTTTTATTTCTACGTCTCATTTTACAGGTTCAGTAGCACAGGAAGGAGCCCTGTTTAAAACTTCACCATCCCCTTCCAGACTGGGCAGATGCTGATGCAGCCACCTTAATGGCCTTACGAGCTGAACCATAGAGGTGGCAAAAAGACAAGCATAGCACACAGGGACCGCAGTCGTAATGTCACCTGCCTGGCTCTCGCAAGCTCCAGCCTCACCTGACAGCCACCACTCACTGCACCAAGGAAAGCAAGCCAAGAAGGGACAAGTTCCTTCTGCCCCATCAAACACTTCTAAGGCTAACTTCCCCCCTCTAGTTCCTGAGAGAAGACAGATGCTATTTTCTCAAATAACACACACACATACACACATACTCCGCTGTCTGCTGGCACAACTCTGTCTATCTGTTCCTAAGGCCATCAAAACCTTGGGGCACTCCCACAAAGGTAAATTCTGCACCTCAGATGACCTCCCTGGACAGCAGAGAGGTGACACACATAAAACACCAAAACCTAATGGGCAGAGGCAAGGGCTCAGGAAGCAGAAAGCCAGCGCGTCCTTCCTCCTCCCCCTCTACCACGCCCCAAGCCTCCACTTGCCACAAGAAAGATAGACCTTTTCAGAGAAACGCTGCAGCTTGGCACACCCGGTGTGTCTGGGGCCCCTTCTTCACACACCCAATCCTGCCATCTTCAAATTCTCCAGAGAGGAGAGCACTTCAGGGACCTGGGAGCAAGGGGCCCTGATTCTAGTTTTTTTATAGGAGTTATCTCGGTCACCCTGTGTGTGGCCCGTAAGTACCAATGAAAACTAGTCCCAACACCACTTACCAGAGAAGTCCCTGGAGACATGGGGCTAACTGCCTGGGCTGTCTCGCTGTGATTCTAGAAGCTGCTTTATTAACACAATCCAGATGTTTTTACTTCAAGACCTGTCACCAGGACATCAAAGCTTTATCATTCCTTTAAGATTTGCTTTTGTGTATGTGCGCACTGGGTGTGTGCATGCGTGTGTGTGTGTGTGTGTGTGTGTGTGTGTGTCTATGGTGTGCACACACATTAATGTCACTTAGTTCCTGTCAACTTGACACAAACTAGGGTAATCTGAAAAGAAGAATCCTCCCCCAAAAAGCCTCTATCTCAATGGCCTGTAGGCAAGCCTATGGAGCTTTTCTTCAGTAATGACTGATGTGGGAGGGCCCAGTTCATTAAGGGTAGTGCCACCTCTGGACACATCATCCTGGGCTGTGTAAGGAAGCAAGCTGAGCAAGCCATGGAAAATGAGGCAGTAAGCAGAGCTAGTCCATGGTCTCTGCTTCAGCTCTTGCCCCAGAATCCCTCAATTATTGACTGTAAACTCTAAATCAAATACACCATTTCCTCCCGGAGCTTCTTTCAGTTAGTGCTTTACCACAGAAACAGGAAACAAACTGAAACAGTGTGCCTGAGTATTTGCTATGTGCACTACATGTGTGCAGATGACCACACAGACCAGAAGAGGGCGTCAGATTCCCTGGAACTGGAATTACAGGTGGTTGTAAGCCACTTGCTGTGGGTGCTTGGAACTGACCTTGGGTCCTCTGTGAGAGTGGCAAGCGCTCTTACTGCAATACGCCATTTCTTCAGCCCCACCTTGTAATTCCCTAAATCCTATGATAGTACCAGCTGATCATCAAACTAACACTGCTGAGGAAATTAAACGCTTGTATACTGAGCTATTTTGTACAATTAAGCCTCAGTAAGTCAGGGGGGTTCACAAACCTATTGATTGACTTGTTGAAAAAAAAGGCACCAAGACTACATACATTAATCAAATTCAGTGTCTTCCTGGCCCGTGTCTGTCTCCTGTGCAGAATCTTTTTTTGGTTAAAGGGCCAGAGCGAATAGTTTCATCTCTCCTGGCTGCAAGGTCCTCCTGTGTGAGTCATGCATTTCAGAGAATTGTTGGCGAATTCAAAGAGAAAACGCATGAGAGCATCTAGCACAGAGCTAGGCAAAATCTTATGTGATTGCCACAGGAGATGGGCACCGCCAGACAGTGGGCATGGCAAGGTTCAGGTGCTGGAAAGGGTGTGCTTGTATGTATGCCCAGCTGAATATGCGGGGCTGTGTCCTCCTCCCCTCTGGAGCACAGGTCTCTGCTGGCTCCTCCCTGCAACACTCACAGCAAAGCTGGGGGAGGGATGGAAAAGCTGGCCAGCCCTTCTAATAAGGAGTGGTTGCTATTGGCAACCAAGCATACCTGCCCCCAGTGTTAATTCACGGGAATTCACAGAGGCTCCAATGCTTTGCATACTCTTGCCATTTTTTCTGGTCATAATTTTCATTAGTGCAATCCCTCCTTGAAAACAGGATACCCTTTTTCATACTCCTGTGACCCCAGGTGAAGGACAGCCTTGACAAAGGAAAAGCAATTCAATTATGAATGCATGGTTGCAGGAAGCCAATACAGCACTGGCAGCACAGAGGTATCCGTGTGAAGACAGTGACGGCATGCTGGCCACGTGGCCAGAGCTAAAAGGATTACATCATCTCCTTTGTGCAAAGATGAACTGCAGGAGGGGCTGCTCCGTGCTTTAAGCACCACAGGGAGCTGCAACAGAGAGCTGGGCTTCTGCGGAAAATCGGCCTTATTTGTCTTCTGTGTCAAAAATAAAAGCATGTCCCCATAGAAGATACAATATAAAGCAGCCTGGATTTTCCTAACGAGCTCGCATTCATCGCTTCCCTTATGCCTTGTCAAATGCACTATTTCACGCTGAGCGGTCTTGGGGAGAAGGTAAGGAAAAGCAGTCTCCTTCTCACTTTGTACTGACTCCAGTTCTCCATTCCGTGTGAGTGAGTTATGCCTAGTCCTAGCGTCCACTCCTAACAAAAACTGAAGAGCTGGTTTTGGGGAGGAGAGCTGAGCACAACCCCTGCAGGACTACCACTGGGTTCAGGATGCTTCTGTATTCATTTACAGTGATTCCGTTAAAAAAAAAAAAGCTGGGGCGGGGGTTGGATCCTGCTCAAAATAGCTCAGAATGATGATGTTATTACCAAGAAGGCGGCTCACTGCAAGCAAATGTACCTGCCCTTTACAGTCATTCAAAAGCTCACTGCAGCAGCACAGCATTTGTGCCGACCGAGTCTGTTCAGCTGCGTGACCTCAGCAAATGCAAATTAAACTGACAAAAAGGCATAAGTGAAGTCAGAACCCACAGACACGTACTCCATTGGTGATGCCTTCCTCCACAGCTCAATAGGTTCAGATGTCTTCCGATCAGAAAGGACAGCTCCCTTATTGACTGACACTTGGCAGGAGTGCTGTGTAGTCAGTGAATGAGGAGGCCCAGAGGCCTCTTCACTTCACAACAACTGCAGCCACCTCAGGGTCTTGAGACAGCTATAGAACCAGGAATCATCTGCGGCCACTCCCTTTCCAGGTCCGGTTCTCTGCGTTGTCCTGAGAAGCTGCCTCCCAGTACTATGCTACCTTGGGAAGAACAAAGCAAGGCAGCCTGCAGCCAGGCAAGGGCAGTTTTTCAAGGCTGTCTGCCACAGCCTGTGAACACTCGAAGACAGAACTGCATCCCTGATCCCCCTCACCAGGGCCCCTGTGTTTCACTCACGCAGACCCCAGCTCAGACAACCTGGAGGGGTTCAGTCTCATGAGAAAGAACATCACCGTCCGGAAGTCAGCTGGGCTTGCAACCATTCCCAAGCGTTACCACCTGCACATTCATATACTCCTTAGAGTTTCCGAGCAGGTTTAATCTAAGCACTAACAGGCAAGCCTGAAAACACTGAGCATGGTGCTTGGCATGCCGTGCCACAACAGTGCCAGCAAATGCCAGCTTGACTGAGGACCATCTGCTCCCAGGCAGAGCTGAGCTCGGGATAGGTGAGAGGTTCTCCAGAAGCCAGACCCCACCCTGCACAACGCACAGAAAACAAGGTGCTCAGACCCAGGAACTGGTGCCCAGGACACAGCTGCCTCTGCTCCAGGCTGGACATGGGATCCCCTGTCTGCCCACTAAGGTAGTGGCTACACGGACACTGCCAGGGGCCCTGTGTGTGTTAAATTTACACACTCGACACAGAATTAACCATTTGAGTAATGAACGGCTTGAATGAATTCATCTTACCATACTAGCCTAGTCAACGCCCCTGTGAGCGGGCAGCAGACGCTTCTCACGTCCACCCAGCACACTTCACAGAGGCAGCACAAGACAAAAGGGTCTGATGACAAGGCAGGCTGCACATCCATGTCTAATTATTTTAAAAATACAAATGGGGGAAGGCTACAGACATACATACATACATATATACATACATACATACATACATGATTTCTTCAAAACCCTTCGCTCATTTGGTTGGTATTTTGTCAATTTCTAAGGCTGTGATTTCCTAAATACAAATACAAGATCCACTGATTATTTCCTAAGTTCAGCATCCAAAGGAAAAATGGTAATAAATACCCCCACATTTTTTAGATACAACCACTATCTAACTTGTAACTGTTGACAAAGTAGTAAGCATTTTAATTTATTTAATTATATATATATATATATATACACACACACACACACACACACACACACACACACACACAGATGACTAATAGAGATAGATGATAGATAGATAGATAGATAGGTAGATAGATAGATAGATAGATAGATAGATAGATAGAGCAAGTGTATAACCTGTAAGAAAAAAAGCTACCATAAAATTTAATGGATTTTCAAGGGAGAAAAAGATGAGAAGATTCAAACCTTTTTTTCCTATAAATTCAAATCCTGAGGCAAATGTTAACATGCTACCATAAGAAGATTTGAGAACTAACAAAGCTTTTCTTGAAGCTGTGTTTTGCCACCTTTCAACATAATGGAATCCTATGTCATTAAATTCTTTCCTAAGTCAGAATGATGATGTCTGTAATTCTGAGGTTCACAGTGACAGACAGCAGCAGCAACATTGAACTCCCCAGCTGTGTTCTCAACAAGCCATTTCAGTTTCTTAACTTGGCTCAGGACTCAAAGCCAAGGGCAGAAAGGGAAGATCTCACACATCGTCAATCTTGGTGCCAGGCACAGGAACAGGCCTTACTGACAGGCAACTCAACTGAGCACACCCCTGAGGCACCTTGGCTCAGTGGGCTGACGTGTGTGTAGGGAGGAGAGAGTGTGGCAAAGACAGTGGTAACACTTTGCCATCTTCAAAGGCATATACTGCTGATGTGGGCAGAAGGCACAGGGCAGAGGCCAAGAGAGATGCTTAGAGTGGCCAGGGCTTCAGCAGAAGGAAGGAAGGATCACTCACACAGGGTGTGCATGCAAGGGATGCCACCTACTTCCTTTTCTGGTCCCCAGTCCTCATCTGAAGGAACCAAAACAACTAGGATGGTGGAAAGTGGAAAGGAGAGAGCAAAGCTGAAGAGGAAATGAGCTATTGTAAGGCACCATTCTTTCAACAGAGATGGGGACTAGGCATGAGCAGAAGACAAAGAGTAAGAAACAGGAGTGGTTTTGGCAAAGAATGGTTTGGGCTCCTAATGACCTAAAGCACAACTTTGGTAACAGCCAGAGAGACCTGCCAGTTGTGTGGCTCCATGGTCTTCCTGGGGTCTTCCTGTCTCTAAAGGAAGTACAAAGAGAAGAGAAACTCAATCTTGGACATACTTTTTCCAGTTGACACTAGTTCAAAACAGTGGTCTCATGGCTTGACTCAAGGCTTACTACTTTCCAACAGAACTTTTGAGTAAGTTCTAGGAACACATGCACCTCTAGCCATAAATGACCATCTAAGGCTCTCCTGCCATTTCAATGCATAGTAAATCGAATTTTAAAGCTAAAAGTAATGCAGTGTCAGAGTCAGAATACCGCTGACCTTGAATAGTTTTCTCTTTCCAAAGGGCTTCCTGTTTTAGCATGAACTCTCACTCCCTGATTTGAATTGTCTCAAAAGGATACAGCAAGTGGACATTTGTTACTGCTCCTGAGATCAAAGAGATGGTTCAAAGAGAGCTTGACAAGGAGGCTAAGTCACTCCGTCTGCTTTTCTGACTTTATAATTGTGAGTTACTTAAAAAGGGGGAAAAATTACTTTCCACCATAATCAAGAAATAGTCAACGCACACTCTACCACTAGGTCACTCCAATGTTATTCTGTTTGAAATAGTTATCGAAAATGTTCAACACTAGAGGTGGTGTTCGCTCCTATCCCTGGGATCATCTCCTTGGAAGGCGAGTCACTTGGAAAACTGGGCTTAGGGAAAGTCAAGCCTCCAAGTTGGCAGCTGTGACAACATGTGCCATGGGTCCCCTACACCCATCTGGACTTCTGAAGCATGAAGCCAAGCTGTCATGTCGCGTGTACCCTTCGCTCTTGCTCTTCTCGGGGACAGAGGTCAGAGGGAGGCGGACAGTAAGTCCGCTCAGGGCACAGTCGGTCAGTCAGAGTGTCCTCTGCAGAGATTACTGACCCCCACATAGAAAACTGTACATCTGGAGGCATCTCCTATTCATTTCAGCAGAATTGTCCCCGGCTTGCTTTCTTATCTCTGTCACTGAGCAATGTAAGCACAGCTCTTAAGAAAAATAAGACTGTTGTTAACAGCTGCATCAAAAATAACATAAGCCTTTCTCTTCGAACTGAAGCATGGGACAGGGGTGAAGGGAACTGCAATTACTCCCTGAATAAGAAACTCTGTGGTGCCGAAGAGAGACTGCGCCATTAGAGAACCATACACTGAGCCTATCACACACATTCAAAAAGAATCTTCTAGTTGAGATAGGAAACTTCAGTGAAAGGAGGGCTCAGATGCCTGGGGTTTACTCATGGAGGAATTATGCTAGCATTGCAACAGGTGAAAGGAGACTCACAATAGCCCTACTTAAACGCTGGGACAAATGTGCACACCACAGACTGGGAGAGGACGCCCACAGGTGCGTGTGAGGCGGCCCCACAATGAAGGAAGCTGACCATGGCAAATGTTGTCTCCTCTCTGACTCCAAATACACACTGGCTTTTTCAGGCTCCGTGTCAAAAATAAGTCAGTGTTTGCTCAGAGTTTGTCACAAGCTCCCAGTGGTGAAGTATTCAACGGCCAAACAGTTCCACCTGTTCTCTGGCCACCTCTCCTGCCAGCCTGTCTGAAGCTGCCACCTCCCCTAAGCCTCCTGTAGACTCTGTATTTACTTGGAGGTGTGCAACTCTTGGCCCACCTTAGACTCTGTGTCTCCATCAGGACCTCTCCTGGCTGCCCTAATATAGCCACGCCTCCCTAGCACCTGCCCTGAGCCTCATTTTCCCTGTGCTTACAGCTCCAGCATTTGCAACCTCCCTCCAGAAATCTGCCCACTCCTCATTGCTCCAACCCAATCAGGGGTCAGCTGTTCCTTACACTGAGAGCAGAGAGCAGAGCATGGAGCTCCTGCCTAGTGTGAAGAACATTCAATGCTCTGACATGAGGGATGCCTGGGATACATGGGGTTCCATAAGTCCATGATAAGTTCATACTTATTTCAGTGACTGATTTTACTCTCAATAGCCCTGATACTATAGAGTGCTGCTATAGCATGGGACCAGGTAATGTCTAGGCTGTACCGAGTCTAGCAACCATTGAAAAACATTCTACACATTCAGAATTTAGAATGCAGCCATAAGATGTTTGCTTTTAGGCGTTCTCTACAGTCCCACAGAAAAGCAACACCTCTGCCAGCCTTAAAAGAAAGTATATGGAGCCCACATCATCTGCCAGGCTGCAGGTGGGGCAGCATTCTCCATGACTGCCAACCACTAATAGAAAACCCTACACATGTATGTGTCGCATCATAAACTAAGAAGCAATCACAATTTCAAAGTGTGTTTCTGGAACTGCTTGTTTGAAGCATCAAGCATCTATCATCCAATCCTGTAAACGTCTTGTTGAAAAACAGGGACCTTGCCCCCATATTAAGGTCTTTATGGTCTAATGAAATGAGTGACATGAACCCTTGAGTTAATACAGTCTACCCAAAGACCTCATTTCCCCATAATGGTTATTTATTTTACATAAATAATAGGCCCAAAACATTATACATTAAAATGCCTTGCCACAGCCAACAGCTGAACAGTGCAGCCAAACTGGCCTGGCTTTGGGCT